>NC_081414.1:656924262-657049291 GCF_030272615.1 Cryptomeria japonica
ATTCTCCCCCTTTAGCATTGATGGCAACATCAATCAGATATACAATCAGAGTAACATCATCATCTGTGAGTTCTCCTCCTTTTGTCTTGTCCCCCTTAACAAATGCTTCTTTGAATTTGATATTCTGATCTTCAACTTCTCTCATATCTTTTCTTCTCCCATATCTGATTTCTCTTCTTCTCCCCCTTTGAGAGTAATGCCAAAGGTATAAATGCATCACTTGTCTTCAATTCTATCATTGCCTCTTCCATCATCTCTAATCAAATCATAAAAATTATATCAGAGCATTAAATACAAACTTTACATTAGACTTGCTCCCCCAAAGGAGTAGCTTGCACCTTCATCAATCCTTAGTGAAAGATAAACATGAAATCCACCAGATTGATGCATTTCCATCATTCTAGTTCTTCTGGTGTAGGGGTCTTACTCCTAGTTTACCTTGAAAGAACTCGAAGGTAGCCTTCAGTAAGGGCTTAGTAAAGATATCAGCTAGCTGATCTTTACTCTTAACATATTCCATTTTCACCTATTTTTCTTGAACTCTTTCCCTTAGGAAGTGATACTTCGATCCAATGTGTTTAGTTCTAGAATGAAGTACAAGATTCTTATAAATATTTATTGCACTTGTATTATCACAATAGATAGTCACCGGTTCAAAAATATCTATCTTGAATCCTTCTAGCACATGTCTCATCCATATTGCTTGCATGCAATTCATGGATGTAGCTACATTCTCTACTTCATCTGTAGATTGAGAAACACATGTTTGTTTCTTGCTTGTCCATGCCACTAATCTTCCACCAAGTAGAAAAGCTCCACTATTTGTGCTTAACTGATCATCCACATTGCCTACCAATTAGCATCAGTAGAGACATCCAAAGTAAAATATCCTTTATAGGGATAATATAAATCATAGTCTACTATGCCTTTGAGATACCAAAAAATTCTCTTCATAGCCACCATGTGACTCTCCTTAGGATCTTTTTGAAATCTAGCCACTAATCCAATAGCATGAGCAATGTCCAATCTGCTATGAACAACATAGTGTAGCTTGCCAATCATATATATGTACTCTTTTTCACTAACAACATGGGAATTATCTTGCTTGGACAACTTACAGCCTGTCACCATCGGTGTTCCTACCAGTTTGCAGTCTTTCATGTCAAAAGTCTTCAGCACCTCTTTGATATAATTGGTCTGACAAATAAAAATACCACCATATAGTTATTGGACTTGTAAGCCAATAAAAAACTTTATTTCACCGATTAGAGACATTTCAAATTCCTTTTTCATTATATCAGCAAAATCCATACACATATCATCATTCCCACCAAAAATTATATCATCTACAAACACTTATTCTATTAGCATCTTGTCTCCATCACTCTTCAAATAAATGTTGTCCTCACTAGTATGTTGTAATCCAATTTTGATTAAATGCGCATTTAATCTCTCATACCATGCTCTCGATGCTTGTTTTAGACCATATAGTGCTTTATGCAATTTACACACCATGTCCTTATCCTCAGCCAAGTAAAATCCACCTGGTTGTTCAATGTATACTTCTTCTTCTAGAATTCCATTTAGAAAGGTTGATTTGACATCCATTTGATAAAATTTGAATCCCTTATATGCAGCAAATGCCAACATCATCCTTACTCCTTCTAATCTAGCAACCGGTGCAAATTTTTCACTATAATCCTCACCTTCTTCTTGAGCATACCCTTTGCAGACTAACCTCACCTTGTTTCTTAAAATTTTTCCTTCTTCATCCAATTTATTCCTAAAGACTCATTTTGTTCCAATTACATTCTTATTCTTTGGTCTAGGAACAAGTGACCATGTCTAGTTCTTCTCAATTTGATCTAATTCTTCATTCATTGCATTCACCCAATTATCATCCTTTAGTGCTTCCTTAACTATCTTGGGTTCTATTATAGAAATCAAACATGAGTTCTCTCGGATATTTCTTGTAGTTTGCACATCTACATTCCTATCACCGATAATTTGCTCTTGTGAGTGGTTCAATATGACATATCTAGGTATTGCATGTGCCAGTTCTGCATCTTCTACATTAGGTTCTTCATTTTCTTCTTCACTATCATCGCTTACCGGTTGAGCATCTAATTCTGCATTTGTTGGTTCTTCATTATTCTTTTCCTCCAGTTAAATGATCACAAGTTTTTCCTCATTATCATCCTTTTCATATTTTGATCTGTTTGTACCTTCAGACTTATCAGATAGATCATCAACTTTTACATTAGCACTTTCAATAATTTTCTTAGTTCTCTTATTGTAATATTTATATGCCTTACTATTAGAAGAGTAACCAATAAAAAGTCCCTCATCACATTTTGCATCAAATTTCTCAATGTAGTTATCTCTCTTAATAAAACATTGGCTTCCAAAAATTTTAGAATAACTTACACAAGGTGTTTTTCCATACCATAGCTCATAGGGTGTCTTATTATTACCTCTCTTCACCAGTACTCAGTTTAAAGTGTATACAATAGTACTGATCGCTTCTCTCCAAAACATTTTGGATATATCACCTTGTAATAGCATGGTTCTTGCAGCTTCAACTATTGTTTTGTTCATCCTTTCTTCTATGCCATTCTATTGTTGTGTCCTCAGAGGAAACATTTGTCTCTTGATATCCTGTTCATCACAATACTTAATAAATCCATTACATGTGAATTCACCTCATTAGTCTGATCTTAAACACTTCAAGTTCTTACCGGTTTCATTCTCAACCGAAGCTTTAAATGATTTAAATTTACCAAATGCTTCTGATTTCTCCTTCAAAAATGTCGCCCACATCATTTTTGAATAATCATTGGTAAAAATCATGAAATACCTATCACCGTAATTCTTTGTTCTCATAGGGCCACAAATATCAGTATGTACCAAATCTAAAATATTCTTAGAAATGCAATTCTTGCTCTTGAAAGAAATAGAGGTCATCTTACTGATTTGACAATCTTTTCATATCACACTATCTAGTTTGACAATTTGTGGCAATCCTCTTAGAACACTTGACTTTCTTATCTTAACTAGATTATCAAAATTAACATGACAACATATTTTATGCCATAACCAACTGTCTTCCATTCTTGCAACCAGATAATTATTAATATTACTATTCAAATGGAATAAGTTGCCTCTAGTTTGCTTCCCAGCAGCAATTAGTTCACTATTACCTCCAAGCATTCTACAGACTCCACTTTTAAACTCAAGCAAATAACTGTATCATTGAGTTGACCAACACTTAAAAGATTATGCCTTAGACCATCTACCCAAAACACATCATCAGCATTACTCTTCCCATTTAGAGAAATTGAACCTTTGCCTTTCACCATGCAGGGAGAGTTATTTCCAAATCTAACAACACGTCCATCAAATTCATCAAGGGTTATGAACTTACTTTTGTCTCTGGTCATGTGGTGTGAACAACCACTATCTATAATCCATTCATCACTATTCTCCATATGAGATACCAGTGCCTTTTCATCTATTAGTTCCTCCTTCATAGCTACAAACACAATTTCTTCAATGTCATCTTCAGACTCCTCATCAGTCACACCTTCATCTACTACAACATAACAATGTTTCTTGCCCTTTCCTTTGAATCTTCTAAGCTTCTATTTCTTATTAGTGTTAGGGCAATTAGTACCAATGTGACCAATTTTACTATAAGAGAAACACCTCAAAGGTAGCTTTCCTTTATACTTACCAATGCCTCTTGGAAATATTTTTGCTAATAGTGCCTCAAGTTCCATCACTTGATCTTATTTGTCTTCATTTCCCCGGTTACTTCCATGACTTGACCTGCACTCATGATTTTGATATATATCTTTTCCTTTTATAGAAGATGAACCAGTAACAAAAGATTTAAAGGAAGATTCAATAGTTTTTGTCACACTATTGTCAAAACTATTTAACTCAAAAGTTGTAAGCTTACCAATCAATGAATCAACAATTACCTTATCCTTTGAAATAGATCTAAGCTCTTGGATTGCAGATACTCTTATAGCATACTGAGGTTGAATATTTCTAAGCATTTTACTTACTATAGCATCATCTTCCATTTTACCTCTTACACTCTTTATGTCACCAACAACTTATTTGATTCTCTTACCATACTATGTAATATTTTCTCCTTCAAGCATTCTCATGTCATCGAACTTTCCTCTCAAGATTTCCTCTTTGGCTCTTTGAACATGCTCATATCCTCCATAGATTGTATCTAACTTTTCCCAAACCTCACATGCAGTTTCCAATCCTTCAACATCAATATATTTTGAATCAAATAAAGTACTTACAATATCTTCTAGGTTTTGCATGTTATCTCGTTTCTCTCTGAGTTCATCCAGTGTCAAGGGAGTAGTGGTAGGACCAACATATGTTATTTCAACTTGCTTCCAATATTATGCACCAAGACCTTAAATATAGATCTTCATTCTATCTTTCCAGATCTTGTAGTTATCCTTGTTGAACTTAGAACCCTCTTTCTTCATCATCTTGACTTGCTCAAAATCTTTTCCTCAAGCGGTTAGGTTTTCTACACACAAAGGACGAAAGCTCTGATACCAATTGTTAATCCAATGACAATTCAGTTAATACTGAGAGGGGTGAATCAGTATTAATACCAATTGAAAATTTAAAACCAAAATCAAACTTATATCAAATCTAAAAATATCTCAACTTATTTTATCAGATCTAATAACCTTAGATTAATCAGATTTCTTAACACATTAATCAAATCATTTACCACATCTATCAATTCTTTCACCACTTAAGCAGTCATATAAATTTGATCATTTACCAACTTATTATCCTTATTTATCAGATCAAACACTTTCTCTAACAACTCTTATCAGTACCGGTAACCTTTGATAAATCTCTGATAAAACATCATGACTGGTGTACTAAAAAATAGTGCATTAAATTTAACATAAACAAGAAAATGACATGAAAAACATTCCACACAAGAACACCATAATTTTTTTGACGTGGAAACACAAATAGGGAAAAACCATGGTGGAAATTGGCACCCACAAATATTTGTACTCTTTTGAAGTACTCCCTATTAGGAGCTTCTCCCTATTAGGAGCTTACAATATGCCCTGTTCGTAGTAGACCCTGTTAGGAGTCATTCGGTTAAGGTATTTGCCTAGCAGTCCAGTTACGAGGTTGATGATCTATTAGGATCAACCTCATGAGAGGATTTTAACACTCTTTTGAGAGTTGCCCTGTTAGGGGACTTAAATGTTTAAGGCCCATTAGGACCTACTCGGTTAAGGGATTTAACCTGCTATAATTGTTAGGGAACAACAGTGAATAAGTGATTTGTTACTTGCACTTTTCTACTTGCTAAATCAGATCCAGTTATGCTCAACACTCTGCAAATCTTAGACAGATCTCACACTGCTCTTGGACAGTTTAACACATTCTCTTAAGACCACCGACATGATAAACATCAACTGTGCCATCCTAAATAGCCATCTCAACTACGTCAGCCACTAAATCCTAATTACATCATGAATTTGCAATACAAATCATAAGAGATCATCTCTAATCAATATACAAACCATTACATTAAATTACAATGCAATATCAATTGTTGGTTGATCATAAACCATCACGAAAAATCCGATTTGTACCAAAGTCAAACCCTCAAAACACTCCACTAAGAGTTTCGCTGTTTCCCAAGAAATTCTTCCTTGAATTGCACCAAAATAGTAATTAAATCATTCACGCGGGCTGTGTTGTGTTACCACCTTAATGTAGACTCATCGTTGATCACCGTGATAACAAAAATCGTTATCATTACGTACTTGAATTCTTTGGATATTGCTATAGGTGTAATGTTTATGGTCATAAATTTTCAAATTGTAAAAACTTCAATAGACTATCCTTGGATTTCATAAGAAAAAATCCTTTTGCTCCTTTAATAAATATGGACATAGCTTGTTACAACTGCAATATGCTAGGTCATAAAAATTTTGAGTGTAGAGGAAGAAAAAATCAGTCTAGTAGAAACTCCTCTACCCTTTTTTTCAATGAGAACATTATGTGCTCCTTTCCATGATACAAGTTCGCATTCCAAACTGTAAATCACCAACCATTTCTGATCGTCCAATTCAATCAAAACATATCTTCTTTACCGATTGAAGTCCTATTTCACAGACTTCAATTCTCTGTCGGTAAACCATGTCTTCTGGTAAACCTTGTTTTCTGGTAAGCCAAATCACTTAGATGACAAAACAAAACATTAGGAACATCAATAATCATTATTTGACTTCAGTTACCATCAATGACAAGACAAATAATTGATTAAGTCATCTAATCACAAAATCTCAATCTCTTGATCACAGATAGACTTCTATCCTTTACTGGTGCAATAATCCATTTACAACTGCATCACCTCGTCTGCATCAGTTATGCCAAATGCCAACATAGACTTCCCCCATGAGAAAGCTTCATGATCAGAACTTAGATTGTCATCACTCCATTCATTAAGTAATTTGATTTATGGGATATTTAATTATAACATTGGGTAGGCACTAAGATCCTACTCAGCTATGTGTCAAAACATATGTAGATTTTAAATATTATATAAATATTTACAAAAAAAAATTGATAAAAAAATGTGAGAAAATAGTTTATATTTATTTTTAATTGGTTGTTAAATAATTTATTAATAACTCTTTATAAATTCAATGAATGCAATATATTTTTCATGACAAGTATGTAATGTGTCAAAACTTATCTAGATTTTAATTATTATAGAAATAGTTACATAATGTTAAAATACATTTAAGTTATTACCTTAATCTGTTAACCTTGTATAGATACAAGTGCTAATTTGTTTAATTAATTTTGCAATTCAGTTTTATCTTCTTTGATCATTGCCCTTATTTTTTTCACATGGATCATAATATGTAATTTTATTCACGTGACAAGTGTCTCTTTCACATTTTTGACTATGTTGTCTAGATTCATTATATCTAGACACTTACCCAAAGTCAAAAAAAACTGCCCATCTGATCCATTCATTCCAAACCAAACCTCTTAATCCTAGCCATTCACATAAGGATGTTGTCATAATGCAACTCTTAAACCTAAATAAAATTCATCATGTGACACTAGTCTGGTCACTCCAGCTCTGAGCTTAGCCCTAATCTTCATTTAATCATAGCCATCCATCATCAATGTAGTCTAGCACTTGATTTTGCCTCTTGAGAATTCTATAAAGTAGAGGCTTGATACCTGATTTGCATAACCTCTTTTATTATGATGTTATGTTGTCCAATTTTCTATCTAAATCTTCTTTCGTAGATTTATGCAGAAGAAATTTCTATACTACCTTCCATTATTATATTCAACTCAATCTTAAATAAAGATTTTAGGTGAACGCATTATGTCTTTATTATTGATTTTATCTTAATTTTATGAAGTGTGGTAAGGAAAAGATGTACTATGTAGGGCAAGACAAGAAATTATTCACCATCATAGTTACTACAAGTGCTAAAGTGATCTTTGAGTTGTACTATTGTTTGTGTTGTTTCAGTTATTCTAGACAAAAAAAACCCAATCAGGCATGGGAAGGAGATAAAGGGTTTTAGATGAAGGTGTTGTGTGTATTCAACTTATTCTCCACTTTTTTGACCTATAATTTTTTATTTTGTTTCATATTGATTTTCTCTAAATTGCCATTCCATGAAATTATTCACCGACATATTTATTGTAATTTACCATTACCCACTTTATGTGTTAATCATCTTTGTGAGAATTTGCCAAGATCTAGAAGCAATGGAAAGCACAAATAAGAGAGAACAAAATGTGACAAGAATAAATTGTATTCCTATCAATGATGCAAAATGTGATCAACTCGATTATCAATATTGTTGTTGTTGATGTTACAATGTAGATGAGCCTTCTTATAAAGGCAAGGCTAAGAGACAAGAGATAACACAATGATGACATGTGGCTCAATGAGATGCAAGGGTAGGTAGGAGAAATAGTATAATATTTCCCATGAGGTGGATCACCCACTGAAGGTGGAATTATCACTACACAATAGGTGGATATGATAAAGTAATAACAAGATCACACCATAAAAGGTGGAAATTATCCTCCATACACACTCCCAATGTAGCACATCTCCCTAAGTGTCTCATATGAAAAATACAATGTTATGCATGTACCTAAGTAAGCTTAAGTAAAGTGTAATTATACCAAGATGAATAAATAATTACACCAACAATCTTACAAGTGGGAAAGATGTACTATGCAGGAAGTTATCTATGAACTTTGTTCATGTTTGTGCTATTGCAGTGATTCCAAACTTAAACATCCAATGAGGCATGACTTCAAAATCTAATGAACAAATTGTGGGTCAAGAGCTCAATCTAAAAAGAAAAAAGATTTTAGATGAACTTATTGTGTATTTCAATTATCTTTCCATATTATTCACCTTCAATTTTTTATTATATTTCATCAATCTTTTATCACCTTCCATAATGATTAAGAAGAAATTATTCACAAACATATTTATTGTAGTTACCATTACAATTTATATGTTAACCATCTTATAAGTTGCAAAGTCATATATGAGTTGCATTATTGTTGTGATGTTGCAGTGATTCCAAACATAAAAACCAAATCAGACATGGATTCAACAGTTAAGGAGCAAATTGATCGGCAACGTCAATTTGGGGCCACAAACTCTCCTGATTGGAGGAAATCTTCTTCACCTTCATTCTCAAACTCTTCAAGGTTCTATGTTTGACCTATTTTCTAATAAAATCCTAAGTCTATGCAAGTTGTTATACTTTTATACTTGTAGGTTTATCCATCCCAATATACCATTTTCCCATCCTCACCTTTTCCCTTTGTCCTTATCAACTCATTGGACTTCCCCTTCTTGGCATGCCTTATATCTCATGCCCAACCTCTAATTTATTTGTTGTTAAGCATTTTTCTATCTTTTTGAACTCTACGGACCTCCTCTATTTTGTTAACTCTAGTCATTTTTTTCTTAATTTGTTTATCAATGTTGTAGTTGTAGGATTTCATCTACTTTAGTTCTTGTTTCTTTTCATCTCAATCCCCCATGTTTCTAAGTTTTCAAATAAATTTGTTTAGATTTCAAACATCCCTTCATACCATTCCTTCTTCACCAACTCCAACCTCCTTAGAGACCTTTACATTAAGTACTCTTTTAGAGTTGGACTTTTGAATTTCCCTCCCCCCAAGAACTTTTCATAATGTATGTTTTACCTTCAACCTTTGACATTATAACATTCTCTCACCTTTTTTGGCAATATTTTATTTAGACTCGCACCATTCAACATACTCTAATTTGGTTTGAGTTATCTTTGACCTTTGACATTTGAAAATCTCACTATTTTCACAATCCAAACTTGATTACCCCTTGTTACATGCCAAAGTCAAATTTATGACTAATTTTTTTATGTTGACCACTAGAAATGGTTTCTCCACCTAGAAATGGTTATTCATTGAAAGGGTTTGGATTTTCATGTAAGTTGCAACAATAAAGATAAAATTAACGTAAAATTCTATAAATGATTTGTTGAATCTCTGAAGTAGCTCGATAAGATTAGATCATTTTTAAGGAATCATTATTTAATCAAAAGGGATAAATTTGATGAGAATAAAAGATATAAGTAGCACATATTGTATTTAATTTGACAGTTAAGGTTTTTAATTTTGATGGTGTTCAATGTATCTCTCAGCACAATATTTGCAACAAATTTTGTTACCTAGCCATACCATATCACTCCAAATTTACATGCATCATTAATGGATTAAGTGATTTGTAGGTTTCTCCTTGCTTCCCATGATATTTGAAATCATTTCGTAGTGGTTATCATGTGTTTTGAATATTAATTATAATATATCAATAATTGTGAGAATGGGATGATGGGTTTTCTCACATCAACCAAGTTTTTATCATCCTTATGTTGTCATCTACATGTTGGATACCAAAAAGATAGATCTATATATACCAATTTGATTTTTCACGTAAATTGTTAGTCATCAAGCCAATTCATCGGTTTACTAATCTATATATAATTTATAGGGCATTAGAAGATGTACATTTGAGCTACAAATTTGTAGCATCCTAAATTGTATTCCCTTACAATTTGGACCGCATTTAGGGATCTCACCTTAGTGCATGCATCTCCATACTTTATTGAGACCTATTTAGCCCCCCCACCATGCAATAATGGCCATATTAAATATAATTTTATCTTACTAGACCCTTAACCTTGGCCCAATTATGGGTAGGACCAAGGCATGGCGCCTTGGTCCTCACCAGGACCATGTAACCATGCCATGGTCCTCCCTAATTGGAGCCCATTTTGAACCCTTTTTCTTATTCAAAATTAGATCAAGAAACATTTCCTTGTGTTGGCCTATGTTGGAAAATTAACATTGATGACGGGCAAGTATATAAGGAGGTCTACTCCTCTCATTTGGATACAAGAGGCATAAGTAGATTTGAATTCTCCTTTAGCACTAAATTAATCAATTTAATTAAATCTCAAGTCTTATTTTATCATTCTACATATCATAAAACTAGGCCCTTTAACATAAGTGTGCTCCTTTTTATTCCTTCAATTAATTAATTCATTCATCAAAAACCCTAATGATGTGCTATTTCGATCTTCGAGGCCCAATTTTGCATATCTAAACACCTTTAATAGTTGCATACACTTGGGGATCACCTTATCATCACAATACCTTTCATCCCTCAAAATTTGTAAAAATGTTGGCCGTATCGATGTTAATCACATCGATCCTACTTTTTCTCCCTATATTTTTGGATCATGATTTGGCAGTATTATAATGTTCAAACCTGACTTGGTGTGAAAATATATCATTTCTAGGTTGGCTTATGATAAAAAATAATGTTATGGTTTCATATATATAGCCTTTCCTTTCCTCATTTGAAGGGATCCAATCCGCCATTGAAGGGAGCCTCTTGTGAAGTGAAAGTGTAGATTATGTTAAGTGTTCTCAAGCATTCATCAAGTCTACATCAACCATTTTCATTCAAATATTGTGGAGCAACTTAACATTATTCATTTAAAATCATGCATGTGTGATTAGGGTTGTGTCATGTGCATGCTATTTCATACAACATATGTGATTACATTCAAGAATTAAAGCATCAGTATCAATCATTGCATATATGAGGTATACCATTCCATTATTTATTTCAAGCATTCACAATATTTCATTCTTGAGGTTGATTCCAAATAGGAGTTTTACTTAGGATAACTCATATTCTCAACCCCTTTTCTTTTCTTTCTAGGTGTAGGAAACATGTATGGAGTTGTACTCTTCACATTAAGCTTTATTCACAAAGACAAATCATCCCCCTTTGGCTACAAAAAGTTTGGAGGACCGATTTGATGTGCCATGGTCCCAGGACTTTTTGGGTAATTTCAAGGAGCAGATATGATTCGGCTTATATTGCTTAGATCTAGGTGCATGCAAAAATCTCGCGTTTGTCGCTCGTTGTTTTCTTAGTTTTACCTTCAATTTTTAGCATTTACCCTATTTCAACAATTCTACTAACAAAAAAGGAACACACATTCAATCCAAATTCACTTATCATTTATCCTTGATCTGATTCATGATTAGATCTAGTGAATTCCCCATCCTCTTTTGAATGTAATGTCCCTTAAGTGAAAAATTAGTGGTTTTCAAATTTTGGGTGGAAATCCTAAATTTTCCCACGTTAGACTTAGGTGAACCCGACTCCTTACACCATATTTTTATGATTTATGTTCTCAGATCGAAGTGTTTATGCAATTTAAAATTCAAATTTTTATTTAGAAGCTTGATTTCAATTAAAATTTTAAAAATTTAGAGGTTAAATTTGTAGACACCTAAAATTGTCCTATCTAATTAAATAAATATTTTTATTTATTTAACTATTTTAGCCTAATTCCTCAATAGATTTATTCAATTAATTCATTTATCCTCTTCTAGCTGTTTTCCTCATTTAAATAAATACTTTTATTTATTTAAATTATCCTTTTCCTAAATTAAATAGATATTTCATTTATTAAATTGATCCTACTTCCTCTATTAATTAAATAAATATTTGTTTAATTAATTAATTCATTAGTCTTTTCTACTTATGACACATGTCATTCACCTCTTAATTCCTATGCTACCTACCCTCTTATTATTTTCTTATTTCTTCTACCTACCCTCTAATCCTAGCCGACCATTTATCTTTTACACATCTTAATCTTATCCCTCCATTTCCTACAGTGTCTTCTATATAAGGAGATGCTTCTTTCATTATCAACCCTAACCTCCTAAGCATTCTATTTAGCTCCTATCATTCTAATCAATCTTACGCAATAAAGCCTTTTTGTGATCAAGCTATCAACCACATTTTCGTTCTTTGTTGAGCTCTTGTGCACACATAAAATATGAGAGCAAATATATCAAGAAAGATCAATGGAGATAGGAAGAATGGAGATTCAAAAGCCTAGTGGACATGTGATGGTATAATCTTTGTGATTTTGTTAATTTTCATTGTCTTAGGTAATCTTCATATGTTATGGTGGATATTTGTTGTTGTTAGGCTAGGTTTTGTGGTTGAATCTATTTTAGTCTTTCAATATTGTTATTAACTTTTCACCATACACAAAATTCATTAAATTCTAATTTTTTAAATTCAAAATTGAACTTTTGTTTTTCTTAATTTGGAATAATTATTTCAAATCTGAGTGCTTTTCATATTTCATAATTCAAAATTTCATTTGCAAGTTTAATTTTCCAATTAAAGCTTAAAATTAAGTGGTTTATTTCAAAAACCCTAGTTTTCAAATTTAAGAGTAATTTTTGTGGGTTGTCTATGATTTTAATTAATTATTTTAGATTTGGTAGTAATTCAAATTCAAAATTTCAATCTTATATCTCCTTGAAAATTAAATTTTAAAATTAAGTGGTTAATTAAAAGGACCCTAATTTTTAAATTTAAATTAATTTCTCAATTTTGCATTGATTACTTCAATTTTCAAAATTTCAACCTTAGATCCAATTTTAATTTTAAATTTTAAAATTCAGAGGATGTTCTCACAAGACCCTAATTTTAAATTTAAATTTCCTAAGAGGTTGCATAATTTTTCACAGTTATCTATTTTTTCAAAAAAAAAAAATCACAAATCAATTTGCTTATTTTTCTAGAATAATCATTTTCTAAAATTTTGCATTATTCAAATTTCAATGTTCAAAATTCAAAATTCAAATTTCAAATTCTCATTTTTAAATTTCATTTCAAAATTTTCAAAATTTAAATCTCAAAATATTTTTTTTATTTGAGAGTCTTATCAATTTACATAAATTAAGAGGTTTTATTTATAAAATCATAATTTATTAATTTGCTTCAATCTAAATTTAAATATTTGTCATGGAAATTAATGGATTTGATTTATTTGCTATTTTAGATATAATTACATTGCTTTTAACATACATTTATTATAGTCATGTGTTGTATAATGGCTTCTTTCACTTCATGTTACTTATTTTCATTCATAGAACTTCGACGTATTGCATTTTTAGGATTTGCAAGTTGTTTCCATTTCATTAGCTAGATCTCAAAGATTCTATTTATCATATATGTTTCTTTTTGGTGACATTTTTAAACAATGCATTTCATATGTAGATCATTTTAAAGACTTTGTGGATCCCAATCCTAGAGATGGTAATGGAACATTCAATACTTGTAGCTCTCCTACGGAATATAATGTAAATAAAGATCAAGCTAATACTCCTATCAATGATCTCTCTAATGGACATAAAGCATTGTAGAGAAACATGGCTCCATATTCTTCTCATATACATATCCTTGTTGAACACAATGTACCACTGAGAGGGGGGTGAATCAATGGTTTCCAATATCCTAAACCCTTTTTGACCTAACTCTTGGTACCAATTAGCGAATGAAACACAAGGAGGGTATGCTAGTGAGATAAGGAAAGAGATCAAATGCAAACACACAACACATAACACTGGATATATGAGGAAAACCCAATATGGGAAAAACCTCAGTGAGAAATGCTGCTAGAGTCTACTACTCCAATACAACCTCATAATAAACATGGTTACAATGTTTAGGGCACCAACCCCTAATTTTAGGGAACCAACCCAAGGAGCACCAACCTCTGATTTAAGGAACCAACCCAAGGAGCAACAACCCCTACATTGAGCTCCAACTCAGTGATTACAATATTATATGTCAAAATAATAGTAATAACCTTGTTACAAATGAGTTTTGTAATGCTTGCAATCAAAATACTTCAGCGGTTTAACTCTTCTCTACCAGTTCTCCTCTACTCTGTTCTCTGTTGGTTCATTATCCTCTATTTATATCCTTTCTGCCCTGATTCTATCTTGCATAACCTCCACTGATACACTCTCCTTTCTCCTTCACCTTCAATAGCTTTCTTCCTCAATCTCCCTTTCCGGTTCACACAATTTTTATCCTTTTTGGCATCTTGTTGGTTGCTCTAACCTTACCAATAAAACCTTTGATAAACCCTCTTACTAGTTCAACTTTTTTGTTAGTCATCTCCAACACTTAGATTCTTTTGATCTTCTCTCTGGTCACTATCTTCTCTCTCAGTTACTCTGTCTTTTTTATAATTTATCATTAAAATCTTTCATCTTCGATCTACATATTTATACTTGGCTTTCCCACAGAGACCAGAGTTCAAACGTTGGAACGCTAGGGCTTTTCTCCACCAACTCAATCCATATCAAATTTGATCAGATCTCATCTCCTCGATTGATGATCTGTAGTAGATCAAACATCACCGCCATTTCTGATGAAATTTGTACACGCTTTCTATATTTAGCAACTTGCAACTTGTTTTTCGGCCTTGCTCTGTCAATCACCATTAATGCCTCAATTGTTTCCTTCAACCAATGAGCACAAATATTGGATTGTCCTACTTGATTTACATCACCAAAAAGATTCTGCATCTTGATTTGCCTCGAACCATACTTCTTTTATAATTGACCTGTGATTTATGGGTTCCTTATTTAAAGTCAACCTACTCATCACCTACCACATTAATGGACACTTCACCGACCTCTGGATGCTTGCCACTTGGTATCCACATGTCATCCTTTTTGACATCCACCTCTATTTAGTCCATTGAGTTGGTTTAGGTTCATTCACTGACCAAGACATATTAATGGTGCTTTCTCACCGATTCACTAACCTTGCCTATACATGTCACCTTACAAGTTATCCTTCATGCCTGTTTTCCTATGTTTAGTCAGTGGGTCAATCTAACTTGTCTTAAAACACACCAATTCATCCAATAAGTCTATTTACCGGTGAGATTACACCTGCCTTCATATCGGTGTTATCCTTGAGTAAAACATGTCATTAATGCACATCCTGATAATCATGCCTATTGATGGATTACTCTTTTCTCTGTTGTCTTTTGATTTCTTATCAGTGGTCATGTTTACTTATCAGTGAACATCCATGCTGATAACATCTCCCTCTTACATCTCACATTCACCTTGCATACCAGTAACCATCCATACTGGTGACATTCTATACTTACCAGTTGACATGCTATATGTACCGGTTGACATCAATGACAATACACTGCCAAAAATCTCCCCCTTTAGCATTGATTTCAACATGATCTACATGTCTTAAACCTATTCATTCTCCCCCTTTGGCAATAATGACAAAAGGCACAAACTTTGCAAGTACTTGTCTCCCCCTTTGTCCATCAGCTAATTCAAGAGTCAAAAAGGTATGGCAGTGAGCTCCCCTAAACCATAGATCTCCATACACATTTAGTGCATGAAGTGAGTGACACAAATCCTAACTTGTGTCTCAAATACTCAATTGTTCTTACCGATAGAGTCTTGGTGAAGATATCAGCCACTTGTTCACCTGTAGGGACATACTCTACCTTAACTTCTTGATCTGCCACCTTCTCCCTAAGAAAATGATATTTGATAGTAATATGATTTGTCCTTGAGTGTATAATTGGGTTATTTGATATGTTAATTGCACTTGATTTGTCACACTGGATGGAAATGGGGTCATACATCTCTATCTAAATATCCTTGAGGGTCTTCTTCATCTATAGCACCTGAGAATAGCATGTGGCAGTAGCAATATATTCTGCCTCAGCAGCAGATAGAGAAACTGAATCTCGCTTCTTATCGTGCCATGAGACCAACCGGCTACCTAGGAAGAATGCACCACCACTTGTGCTCTTCTGGTCATCAAAGCAACCTGCCCAATCAACATCAGTGTAGGAATGTAAGGTAAAATCCCCTTGATTGGGATACCATATTCCATAATCAAGTGTCCCTTGTAGATACTGAAATATCCTCCTAACTACATTCACATGTGACTATTTGGGTACAGCTTGAAATCTAGCCACCATGCATACTGCCTGCACTATATCTGGTCTAGAAGCAGTAAGATATAAAAAGCTTCCAATCATGGACCTATACAATGTTTGATCCAATATCGGTGATTCATCATCCTTGCTGAGCTTGAATTCGGTCGTGATGGGAGTACTTACCAATTTGCTATCTTCCATTTGGAACTTCTTCAACATAGCTTTGGCATACTTGGTTTGAGAGATAAATATCCCTTTACCTTGTTGTGAAATTTGCAAACCAAGAAAGTAGGACATCTCTCCAAGCATTGAAACCTCAAACTCTGACTACATCTGATCAACAAACTCTTTATACAAGGCATCCTTGTTGCCTCCCAAAATGATGTCATCCCCATATATGACCACAATAGTCATGTGGATTCTATCTACTTTAATTTACAGATTACCATCTACACTCCCTTTTCTGAACCCCTACTCCTTTAGATACTTATCTAACCTTGAGTACCATGCTCTTGGAGCTCGCTTCAAACCGTACAACTCTTTCTTCAACTGGAACACAAAGGTTTAATCATCATGTAGCAGAAAACCTTCTAGTTGTTCCATGTATACTTCCTCTTCTAAATTTCCATTTAGGAAAGGAGACTTGACATCCATTTGATAAACTTTATAACCCTTGTAGGCAGAGAAAGCAAGAAACATCCTAATAGCTTCTATCCTAGCCATGAGTGCAAATGTTTCTTCAAAATCAATGCCTTCTACTTGAGAATATCCTTTGCACACTAACCTTGCTTTGTGCCTCACAATATTCCCTTCTTCATTCATCTTGTTCTGGTATACCCACTTTGTTCCAGTGACATTTTTATCATCCGGTCTAGGAACTAATTCCCAAGTCTTATTCTTCTCAATTTGCTACAGTTCCTCTTCCATTGCATCCATCCATTTATGAATTTTGTTGG
Source organism: Cryptomeria japonica (assembly GCF_030272615.1). Taxonomy (NCBI): domain Eukaryota; kingdom Viridiplantae; phylum Streptophyta; class Pinopsida; order Cupressales; family Cupressaceae; genus Cryptomeria; species Cryptomeria japonica. The sequence goes on from NC_081414.1 coordinate 656,941,655, forward strand.
CCTCATTGAATGTCTTAGGTTCCATTTCAGTCATGAGGCAAAAATTGACTTGTTCATCATTCCGGGCAAGTCTTCTTCTAGTCTGCACACCATCACTCTTATTACCTAAAATCTTCTCTTCTGGGTGGTTTTTATGCACATACCGGGTAGGGACCTTATTGGACGCTTCTTCCAGTTCATTGTCTAACTGAGCTTCTTCACCTTCATCACTGGAATCATCATATCGGTTGACTTGAGTATTTCTTCCTTTAAGCATTTCTTCATCTACTCTCACATTCACACTCTCAATGACTTTTCTTAGTCTTTTGTTGTAGCATTTGTAGGCCTTACTGTGAGTTGAGTAACCAAGGAAAATACCTTCATCACTCCTAGAATCAAAGATGCCCAAGCTATCTTGATCTCTTTTAATGAAACATTTACTCCCAAACGCCTTGAAGTACTTGACTGATGGTTTCTGGTCATACCACAACTCATAAGGTTTAATCCTACTATTTGTTCTCAGTTGAAACTGGTTCAAAGTATATGTTATAGTATGAACTGCTTCCTTCCAATACATCTTCGATAAGTTTGCCTCATTCAACGTAGTCATAGCCATTTCCTTGATTGTCTTGTTCTTCCTTTCTACCACACCATTTTGTAGTGGTGTCTTAGGGGCTAAGCATTGTCTTTTATTTCCATGTCTTTCACAGAAGTCCTCAAACTCATTTGATGTGAAATCTCCACCACGGTTGGATCTTAGGTATTTCATCTTGCATCCACTTTCCTTCTATACCAACTTTTGGAAGATCTTGAATCTATCAAATGCTTGTGATTTATCATGAAGGAAAGTGACCCATGTCATTCTTGAGTAGTCATCAATGAAGAGCATAAAGTATCTCTCACCAGAAAGATCTCTTGTCCTAGTTGGACCACACAGATTAGTATGCACCAGTTCTAGTGGTCTTGAATCTCAACTTAGTTTTCTTTCCTCGTACACATTCATCACAAAATGTGCTTATCAATTTGATGATCGGTGGTATATTTCTTACAGAGCCCTTTTTTCTTACTGTAACTGGATTATCAAGATTTATGTGGCCTAGTCTCCTGTGCCACAACTATCTCTTATCCACTAGTCCCATCATCCATTGAGAATCATAGCATTCCTTCAGATTGTACACATTTCCATCTATTCTTTTACCTTTTGCTACAATCTAATTGATACTCTCTTTTCTTATCTGGCAATCGGTAGAGTCAAAAATGAATTTATATCCTTTATCACACATCTGACTCATACTTAGAAAATTATGGTTTAGACCTTCTACATAATATATATCATATGTCTTCAATTTTCCATCAATATTCAGAGTACCTTTACCTTTTATCTTGATGGAGGAGTTATCTCCAAATCTTACTGAGCCTCCATTCCAATCTTCAAGCTTAATAATTTTCTTTTTATCACTGGTCATGTGATTGGAACAACCACAATCTACAACCCATAAGTTCCTTGTTTTTGCATGCAGGGCAGTCTACACAATCAGACTTGATTCTACCCTATTCTTGTCTTTTTCAACCCAAATCGGTTTGTCTTCCTTCTTCTTGTCTTCTACAATTTCATATTTCAGTTTAACTACCAATTCCTGATCCGGTACAGACTTCTTTGGCTTGGTTGTCCTGAGTTTGGAATGTTTTCGAATGTGCCCAAACTTCTGTCAATTATAACACTTTATATTGACATTAAATGATGAATCTTTAAAATTATTGTAGGACACCGATTGACTTCTCCTACATTCAAAACTCCTATGACCAAATCCATTACACTGATAACAAACAACATTCATACCCTGGATTGCAGAAAAACAATTTCTACTTTCAAAACTAACAGGGGGCTTATTCATCAGTCTACAATCAACAACTCTATGTCCAAACTTATTACACCGGTAATAATAACCATGGAAATTCGGTACACACCAGTCTTGTTTCTTTGAACCAGCAAACCTTGTCTCACCAGATGTATTCCCCTCATGCTATTGATTCTAATGAATCCTTCACTATCTACCTTGGGCTTGATTTTATGATTTTCATATCAATACGATGTGTGAGACTTCTAGTTTGTAGCATACTGGTTCACAAGCTGATTTCTTGTAGCCTCAACATAGGTCTTCTTGTCGATATCTTTACTGACTGTAAAAATTTGCTTCTCTTTACTTTCACTTGAAGAAGCAAATTGTATCTCCTTACCAAATGTGTCTTGGTTATTCAAACATTGTCCTTCTTCAAATCCTAAACCACTGGTGTCTTTTGAATGCTTATGTTTGCTCAACATCTTGTCTAAAGCTTTAGTGCTGCCCTCATACTTGCTCCCTCATCTTCAATTCATCCTTGCTCTTGTCTAGCTCCTTTCTAAGCCTTACAATTTCCTCTTCCATATTTTTCTGCTCCTTTTCCTTCTTTATCAATTCAGAGGATGTGGCTTCACATATCCTCTTAGCTTCTTCCAACTAGAGTTGTAGATCAGAAGTTTTTTTCTTGGATTCCTCTAGAGATTCCTCTTGGAGTTGTAGATCAGAAGTTGTTTTCTTGGATTCCTCCAAGGATTCCTCCAACTGTTCTTGTTCCTTTGCAGCATCATGCTTAGCCTTTTTGATTTCTCATCTTTTCTTACTTAATTCCTCAAGAGAACTTATGAGCTCACCTTCTAGATCCACTTCAACTTCAATATCTTCATCTTCCTCATCTTTGACAACCAGTTCATCTAATGCCATAAAGAGATTAACTTCCCTTTCATCCTCATGCCAGTCATCTTCTAATGCACTTTATTCATCTATGGCATCATCCTCAATGGTATATTAGTTCTTCTTCTTCTAGTAGCTTCTTCTTCCTTGCTGGTAAACTTTCTTCTCTTTGTCTTTACCTGAAGATATGCCAAAGCTCCTTTCCTCATCTCCACCAATTTCATTGTAGGGACATTTTGCAGCAAAGTGTCCAATTTTACCACAATTGAAGCATTTGAGTGGCAAGTTTCCTTTATACTTACCAAATCCTCTCTTGAGCTTTCTAACAAAGTTTTCTACCTTTGCATCCAAGTCTTCATTGGATTCTTTATGGGAAACCTCTTCCTTGACCCTTTTGATGGAATTGAAGGTAACCTCTTTCCTTGAAGATCCTTCTCCAGTTGTCCTCATATCATAAGTAGTTAGGGAGCCAAATAACTCATCCATTAAGAAGGTTTTTAGATCCTTGGCTTCCTCTATAGAAGAGACCATAGTGTCATACTTAGATGTGAGTGATCTAAGTACCTTTTTGACAATAACTTTATCAACAACTTCTTCTCCAAGTCCCCTAATGGTGTTCACAGTTTCATCTACCCAATGAAGATAATCTGCAATATTTTCTTCATCTTTCATCTTCAAGCCTTCAAGCTGACCTCTTAGTGACTGCATCTTGGCTTCTTTGACTTTGGCATCTCCTTTAAATAATCTCTGCAATTTATCCCAAGTCTCTTTGGCAGATGACCAGTGCATAACCTTAACAAACTCATTATCTAAAATCCCACTGAGAATAGCATGTTTAGCCTTTGCATTATTCTCATACTCCTTTGCATCTAGGTCTATGGGTGGAATACTAGGGACAATATACCCATTCTTTACAAACATCCAAACATAAAATCCTAGAGAGGGCATATATGTTTCCATTCTTCTGCACCAAAATGCATAGTTGGTTCCATGAAACATGGGGTCTTTAGAAGAGGAGGAGGACTCATTTCTTGTCATTGTGTTCCAAGACCAGAATCTATCCAAGCTAGAGAAATCTTATCTGACTAGGAACCTAGGCTATGATACCAATTGTTGAACACAATGTACCACTGAGAGGGGGGCGAATTAGTGGTTCCCAATATTCTAAACCCTTTTTAAACTAACTCTTGGTATCGGTTAGAAAATCAAACACAAGGAGGGTATGCCACTGATCAAATGCAAACACACAACACATAACATCAGATATACAAGGAACACCCAATATGGGAAAAACCTCGATGAGAAATGTTGCTAGAGTCTGTTACTCCAATCCAGCCTCACAATAAACATGGTTAGAATGTTTAGGGCACCAACCCAAGGATCACCAATCCTTGATTTTAGGGCACCAACCCAAGGAGAACCAACCCTTGATTTATGGCACAAACCCAAGGAGCACCAACCCTTGCACTGAGGTCCAACTCAGTGATTATAATAACATATGTCGAAATAATAGTAATAAACTTGTTACAAATGAGTTTTGTAATGCTTGCAATCAAAATATTTCACCCGTTTAACTCTTCTCTACTCGTTCTCCTTTGCTTAGTTCACTGTCGGTTCACTATTTGTTGTTTATACCCTTTCTTCCTTGATTCTGTCTTGCATAACCTCCACCGGTACACTCTCTTTTCTCCTTCACCTTCGGCAACTTTGTTCCTCAATCTCCCTTGCTGGTAAAACCTCTGATAAACTCTCTTACCCGCTCAACTTTTCAGTCAGTCAACTCCAACACATATGCTTTTATCTTCTCTATGATCACTCTCTGTTGTCTTAGTTACTCTTTTTTTTTCTGGCATTTAGCATCAGAATCTTTCATCTTTGGTTTACATATTTTTACTTGGCTTTCCCGCCAAGACCAAAGTTCAAATGGTGGAACTCTAGGGATTTTCTCCACCAACTCAATCTGTATCAAATCTGATTGGATCTCATCTCCTGAATTGATGATCTATAGTAGATCAAAAATCACCGCCATTTCTGATGACATTTGCACACACTTTCTATATTTGGCAACCTGCAACTTGTTTTATCGGTCTTGCTCTATCAATCACCATTAATGACTTAGTTGTTTCCTTCAACCAATGAGCACGAAGATCGGGTTATCCTACTTTACTTACATCACCAAAAATCTTCTGCATCTTGATTTTCCTTGAGCTGCACTTCTTCTATCATTGACCTGTGATTTACGAGTTCCTTATTTATAGTCAACCTTCTCATCACCTACCATGTCGATGGACACTTCACCAACCTTTGGATTCTTTCCACATGGCAGCCACATGTCATCCTTGTCGACAGCCACCTCTGTTCAATCCACTAAGTCAATTTAGATTCATTCACCAACCAAGACATATTACCGGTGCTTGCTCACCGGTTCACTAACCCTTCCTGTACATGTCACCTTACCGGTTATCCTTCATGTCGTCTTTCCTCTGTTCTTTTGATGGGTCAACCCGACTTGTCATAAAACACACCAATTCATCCACTAAGTCTATTTACCAATGAGATTACACCTGCCTTCATACTAGTATTATCCTTGAGTAAAACATGTCATTAATGCACATCTTGATAATTGCGCCTACCGATAGATTACTCTTTTCTCTATTGTCTTTTTCTTTCTTATTGACAGTCATGTTTACTTACTGGTGAACATCCATGTCGGTAACATCTCCTTCTTGCATCCTACATTCAACTTGCATACCGATAAACATCCATATCGGTGACATGCTATACTTACCAATTGACATTCTATAGTACCTGTTGACATCAATGACAATGCAATGCCAAGAACCCTAGCACAAGAGAGGAAAAATCAAGACATGGGTGTTTCCATCTCTTTAGATCCCCCTTATTCTCTTAGAGAATTACTTAATCATCAAAATATTTGTAGAGAGGATGATGTTATGTATTTCATTCATTATCTCTCTCCCCATATAACGTTAAGTAAATATGAGGGCTTAGATGATAAGGATCTTCCCTCTCAATCAACCTAAAAGGATATGCATGATGAAAGAAAGGAAAATCATCTTCGACAAGACATTCCTTCTTCATCTACTAGTACTTTCATGTATTATAACATCCTTACACTATAAGATTCAAAGATATTCATAACAATGTTCCTCCCAATTCTCAATTAAAAAATTCTTATAGAGTGGCTTTAACAAAATATCAAAACAAGGTTTTAAAGGATGAGGACTTGGGAAATTTGACCAGGGAATTAGAGTCCCTATAAACCCTCCTAGACAAATTAGTATAGAACTCCTAGGACATGATCATAATTCTCTCAATGATGATGTCCTTAGGATTCAAGGCATTAAGGATGATCTTGCAAGACAAAGGATGCGTCAAGAGGCTAAAATGACTTCTTCTTCAAAGACTCTTTTTTGTTCATTTCATCAAACTCATAATCATGATGCTAATGATTTTCTAGATTTTCAAGATGGTATACAAAAATTAGTTGATAATGGAACTATAAAAATCAATGAAGACAATCCATCTTCTTCTTGTCCTAAATCTCAAAAAGTCTAAATATACACCTATGTTGGCATTATGCGAACCGGTATGAGGACATAATGACATTGTGTGTTGTCATTGATGTCAATATGCTGAAGAGGTTAGAACTGGCATATGTGAGAACTGGTATAATACTGTAAACCGACATTTGTGCCAAAGTGAAGTGGTGTGTTTTTTGAAGGTGAACCAGCATATGGTTATGGGAACCAGCACATGGAAGCGTTGTATGACTACCGGTTGGTAGTCTCAACTTCAGGGTTTTTGGTTGAAGTGCTTCAAGCCTGTGTGGCTCAACCAGTGACGTTGTGTGATGAGTTAGAATTGTAATGAAGAACAGATCATGTAGCCATGTCAGCCTTTTGCGCGTGAAGGATCTTGCATGAAGGAGATTGTTCCTATATACCTCGGGAATGTGTGAAGTCTGTAAATGGTGATAACATGTGATGGGTTATCAGCCACCATGAAATTGGTGGAAAATGGATGATGGAGAAAGTCTTGAGATTGGATCAAGAACTACTGCATTTAATACAGTATGCTCAATGGTCAGGATTGAACTGTTTGAATTCCTTAACCTAATAGGTTTTGGGTTTAGGGTTTATGCTATTGACCTATCTATTTTCCTATAAGGTTGATGTTGTGTTTCTTTCTGAGGTTGTTGGAAAAAGTTGTGTGTGTGTATCCAAGAGAAGAGATACATGATTCTTGCCAAACCAGAGGAGAGAAGTGATACCTATAGAGTGTAAGTACAAAAGGTGAAGAGGAGCTTAAGAGGATTTGCATTGGCATTGAGTGTTGTTATCAGATCATTGTAATACCTGTTGATCTCTAATCACTTCAACAGATGAGAAATCCCTTAACAGGGTAGCTTTAACCGGCTTGCTGTAAATCCTTTAATAGGGTGATTCAAAACCATTGAGTTCTTGAAATCCTCTAACAAGGTAACCTTTAACAGGGTTTAACCCTTAACTGGGTATTCTAGCCATCCCTTAACCGGGTGATCCCTAACAGGATCAATTCCTAACAGAACCTATTGTACCAGTCTTTAACCGGAAAAGGCTCCTAATAGAGTAGACTTCTAAAGAGTTCAAAAACAAGCTTGTGGGTATTCATCCCCACCGTGTTTTTTCCCAGTTGGGTTTCCACGTGAAAAATGAGTGTGTCATGTGTGATGTCTTCTTCATGTGATGCTTTGTTGTTTTCTGTCAAGTGGTGAATCATGTTGATCTAGTTGCTCATATATATCTTTGATGGTAGATTACCTATTCATGCATTAGGGTGAAATGGAAATGAAGTGTTAGATTATATGAGAAGATATGTGTCAACCGGTTTATCCTTGTCTCAGTCATTCTGGGTTTTGCTAGTTGTACTCTGTTTTAGGACCGGTGTTACTATTTGTTTGTCAATGCACAATGTCTGCTGATAAACGAGTTTAAGAGTGTGTTTTTGTCTATACTAATTCACCCCCCCCCTCTCAATATTGGTTTGGTACTATCCGTTCATCATTGAGATATCAATTGGTATTAGAGCATCCTCCAAGTCCTCTGTGTTATAAGCTTAACTGCTTGTGGTAATGATCCCAGTCTAATAATGAAGAGGGAAGGTCCAAAGTTTAACATAGAAAATTTCAATATATGGAAAGACAGAATGAAGATATATATTAGAAGCATGGGTGCTCAACACTGGAGCTATGTTGAGAATGTCTATGTTGCCCCTATTGGTACTCTCACTGATTACCAAAAGAGAGAGATGCGGGAGAATGGGCAAGTTATGGAATCCCTAATTAGTAGTTTATCTAACATTGAGTTTATTGATGTCCAAGATAAGGTAAATCCAAAACATGTATGGGATACTCTTGAAAATATCTATGGTGGTGATGAGCATGTAAAACAAGCTAAGGAAGAAAGCCTTAGAGGGAAGTTTGAAGATATGTGGATGGTTGAAGGTGAGACCATTCAACAGTATGGAATAAGAATCAAAATCGATGTTGGAGATATCAAGAGTGCAGGTGGTAAAATGGAAGATTCCACTATGGTAAGAAAAGTCCTGAGTTCCCTATTGTCGGTCTATGCAATAAGGGTTGCTGCTATTCAGGAGTTAAGATCAATAGACAAGACTAAAGTATACCTAGACTCCATCATTGCAAAGTTGATAGCCTATGAGCTAAATATTTTTGATGGTAGTGTTCAAAAGACTAAATTAGCTTTTAAAGCTTCTATTGTACCATCCAGAAAAGGAAAAGAAGCTAGCACTAGTGGTGAACCAAGATAGTGCAGAGAAATGGATGATGAGGAGATTTTGATGGCATTTGAAGCTCTCCTTCCCAAGAAACTTCCTAAAGGAATCGACAAATACAGAAGTAAGCTACCTTTGAAATACTTTTCTTGTAATCGGATGGGACATATTGCTGTAAACTGTCCTAATGGCAACAACAAGGACAAACTAGAAAGATTCAAGAAATTCAAAGGAGGAAACCAGAGAAACTATTTTGTGGTAGTCGATGAAGGTGTCACAGATGAGGAATCAGAGGATGAAGAAAATGAAGATATTGTGTTTGTTGTTGTCAAGGAAGATATGTCAAATAAGAAGGCTCTTGTCTCCTGGTTTGATAATTCCAATTAGTGGATCATTGGCAGTGGCTGCTCTCACCATATGACTGCTGACCAGAGCAAGTTTCTATCCTTGGAAGAGTATGATGGTGGTGTGGTTCACTTTGGTAATGATGCACCATGCCTGGTCAAAGGCAGAGGGTCCATCTCTCTAAATGGAAAGAGTACTGCTGACAATGTGTACTAGGTTGATGGTCTCAGACACAACCTTCTAAGTGTTGCCCAGCTGAATGATAGTGGCCTCACTCTAGAATTCAAGAATGGAGTGTGCAGAACAAAGGAAAAAATGGTGAATTGGTGGCCACCGACATGTAGACCAAAGGTAACCTATTTCAACTAAATGCAAATATAAGTACATGTCTTATGGCTAAATTTGATGATAGCTTGATATGGCATAGGAGACTTTGCCATGTAAACTTTGATAACATTGTCAAGGCTAGTAAGATCAAGGCAGTTAGAGGGTTATCAGTGCTAAGAAAACTGGATAACACCTTGTGCAGAGAGTGTCAATTGGGGAAAATATCTTCCTCAACTTTTAAAGGTAAATCTTTCACTGCTCATAATTTGCTTTATCTTGTGCATACTGATTTGTGTGGTCCTATGAAAAATAGGAGTGTGCTGGGTGATAGGTACTTCATGATTCTCACTGATGACTTCTCAAGAATGATGTGGGTCATATTCTTCGAAGATAAGTCTGAAGCTTTTGTAAAGTTCAAAGCTTTTAGAGCATTAGTGGAAAAGGAAAGTAGTAAAAGGAGCAAGTTCCTGAGAACTGATAAAGTAGGGGAATTCACTTTTGGTGAATTCAACAAGTACTTTGAAGAACATGGCATCAAGAGGAAATTGTCTGCCCCTTAGACTCCACAACAGAATGGTCTACCAGAGAGGAATAATCAGACTGTGGTTGAAGTAGCTAGAACCATGTTGATTCAAGGAAAGGTAGCTCACACCTTTTGGAGAGAAGCAGTGAGCACTGTCATCTATACAATGAACTAGGTACTCATCAAGAAAGGTAAGGATAAAACTCCTTATGAGAATTGGACCAGTAAGACACCTGTGGTTAGCTACTTTAGAGTGTTTGGTAGCAAATTTTACATCAAGAGGAGTGAACACCAGAGCAAATTTAATGCAAAATGTGATGAGGGAATATTCCTAGGATATTCCACCAAGAGCAAAGCTCTCAATTGTTTCAACAATATGACTCAGAGAATTATGGAAAGCATCAATGTAAGAGTTGATGAAACCTCTGAGAAAACTGAGGAAACTGATAGTGAGCAAGCAGTAAATGAACCGGTTGTAACCTTCTAGGAACCGGTTGTCAGGCAACCAAGTACCAGTAACAGTGTTCCTACACTGGTCGATGTAGATGCTGATACTGATGGAGATGAGGATGAAGAAGAAAAGCAAGATGAATCCATCAAGACCATTCCTCGGTATGTCAACCTGAATCATGATCCTAAGCAGATCATAGGAGATAAGGATGCAGGAATCCTTACAAGAAGAAAGGTTAGAGAAAACTCATCTATAATCTTTGAATTTGAGCCTAAATCATTCAAAGAAGAACATAAAGATGAAGACTGGATCAAGGCAATGGAAGAGGAACTTGACTAGATAGAGAAAAATGGTACATGGTCTTTGGTACCCAGACCGGAGCATAAAAATGTCATTGTTACCAAATGGGTTTTCAAAAATAAGTTGAATGAGAATGGCACAGTAATTAAGAACAAAGCCAAATTGGTGTGCAAAGGATATGCTCAAGAAGAAGGAGAAGACTATGGAGAAACCTTTGCTCCTGTAGCCAGATTGGAAGGAGTTCGTATGCTTCTTGCATATGCAGCTTTTAAAGGTTTCAAAGTATATCAAATGGATGTAAAATCTACATTCCTAAATGGTGTACTTGAAGAGGAGGTGTATATTGAGCAACCAGATGGGTTTTCCCTATCTTAAGATAGTGACATGGTATGTAGGCTACATAAAGCCTTATATGGTCTAAAGCAGACACCTAGAGCATGGTATGAATGTTTGTATTCCCATGTTGTGAAGATTGGATTTGAGAGATCAAGTGAAGATAGCAATATCTACTTGAAGTCTGAAGAAGATTAGATCCTAATTTGTGAGGTATTTGTTGATGACATTATCTTTGGTGGAGATGACAAGATGAGTCATGAGTTTGCAAATGAGATGAAGAAAGAGTTTGAAATGTCAATCATAGAGGAGATTAAATTCTTCATTGGAATGCAGATCCAACAAATGAAAGATGGAATCTTTATCACTCAGTCCAAGTATGTCAAAGAGGTGTTGAAGACCTTTGGCATGGAAGATATCAAACCGGTTGGTACACTGATGGTGACCGATAGTAAACTATCCAAAGCGGATGACTCAACATTGGTTGATGAGAAGGAATACCGATCAATGATTGGTAAGTTGCATTATGTAGTGCATAGCAGATCGGATATTACACATGCAGTTGGCACTACTGCAAGATTCCAGAAAAGCCCAAGAGAATCCCACTTGGTTGCAGTCAAGTGCATTCTTAGGTATCTTAAGGGAACTGTTGACTATGGATTGTTGTATCCATATAGCGAGGATTTCAACTTGAAAGTATACATAGATGCTGATTGGGTAGGCAATATAGATGACCGGAAAAGCAAAACCGGTGGTGCATTCTTTCTCAGTGGTAGACTGGTCTCATGGATGAGTAAGAAGCGGAGTTGTATCTCTCAGTCTACAGTGGAAGTAGAGTATGTTGTAGCTTTCATGAACTACACTTAGACAATTTGGATGAAGCATGTATTAAATGGCTTCAAAGTTCCTGTATCTGAATCGGTAAGTATATTTTGTGACAATACTAGTGCAATTAACATCTCCAAGAATCCGGTTTTACATTCTAGAACCAAGCACTTTGAGCTTAAGTATCATTTCTTGAGGGAAAAGGTTCTGAACAAAGAGATTGCACTTGAACATGTTTCTAGTAAGGAGCAGTTAGTAGACATATTCACCAAGCCTCTCCCAAAGGCTACATTTATGTACTTAAGAGGTGAATTAGGGGTGTTTCCCCTTCAGGAGGTAAACTAAAGGTATATGCTCCACATCAGTTAGACATTGCATAGTCAAATATTTCTTCAGGATTGATGTGTTGAAGGATGCTACTCCTTAGGGGGAGAAACCTAATGAATCAGGGAAGCTTGTGCCTCCACTTTGGAATTGTTGTCAAAGGGGGAGAAGATGTGAAGCGGAGAAGATATCTACAGAAATTGGGGGACAAGATGTGAAGTGAAGAGATATCTTTGTATATTGCCATCAATTCCAAAGGGGGAGATTGTTGGCATTATGTGAACCGGTATGAGGACATAATGACACTATATGTTGTCATTGATGTCAATATGCTGAAGAGGTGAGAACTGACATATGTGAGAACTGGTATAACACTGTGAACGAAAATTTGTGCCAAAGTGAAGCGGTGTGTTTGCTCAAGGTGAACCGGCATACGGTTATGGGAACTGGCACATGGAAGTGTTGTATGACTACTGGTTGGTAGTCTCAACTTTAGGGTTTCTGGTTGAAGTGCTTCAAGCCTATGTGGCTCAACCGGTGACTTTGTGTGATGAGTTAGCATTGTAATGAAGAACAAATCATGTAGCCATGTTAGCCTTGTGCGCATGAAGGATCTTGCATGAAGGAGATTGTTCCTATCTACCTCGGGAATGTGCAAAGTCAGTAAATGGTGATAACATGTGATGGGTTATCAGCTGCCATAAAATTGGTGGAAAATAGATGATGTAGAAAGTCTTGAGATTGGATCAAGAACTGTTGCATTTAATGCAATATACTCAATGATTAGAATTGAACTATTTGAATTCCTTAACCTAATAGGTTTTGGGTTTAGGTTTTATGCTATCGACCTATCTATTTTCCTATAAGGTCAATGTTGTGTTTCTTTCTGAGGTTGTTGGCAAAAGTTATGTGTGTGTATCCAAGAGAAGAGATACGTGATTCTTGCCAGACTAGAGGAGAGAAGTGATACTTGCAGAGTGTAAGTGCATAAGGTGAAGAGGAGCTTAAGCAGATCTGCATTGGCATTGAGTGTTGTTATCAGATCATTGTAATACCTGTTGATCTCTAACCACTTCAACAGTTGAGAAATCCCTTAACAGGGTACCTTTACCCAACTTTCTATAAATCCTTTAATAGGGTGATTCAATACCATTGAGTTCTTGAAATCCTCTAACAAGGTAACCTTTAACAGGGTTTAACCCTTAACTAGTTATTCTAGCCATCCCTTAACCAGGTGATCCCTAACAAGATCGGTTCCTAACAAAACCTATTGTATCATTCTTTAACCAAACAAGGCTCCTAACAGAGCGAACTTCTAAAGAGCTCAAAAACAAGCTTGTGGGTATTCATCCCCACTGTGGTTTTTCCCAGTTGGATTTCCACATGAAAAATGAGTGTGTCATGTGTGATGTCTTCTTCATGTGATGCTTTATTGTTTTCTGTCAAGTGGTGAATCATATTGATCTAGTTGCTCATATGTATATTTTTGATGCTAGATTACTTGTTCATGCATTAGGGTGAAATAGAAATGAAGTGTTAGATTATATGAGAAGATAAGTGTCAACCATTTTATGCTCATCTCAGTCATTCTGGGTTTTTCCGATTGTACTCTGTTTTAGGACCGGTGTTACTGTTTGTCTATCAATGCACAATGTTTGTTGACAAACTGGTTTAAGACTGTGTTTTTTTCTATACTAATTCAGCCCCCCTCTCAATACCGATTTGGTACTATCCGTTCATCATTAAGTTATCAATTGGTATCAGAGCGTCCTCCAGGTCCTCTGTGGTATAAGCTTAACCACTTGAGGTAAAGATCCTAGTCTAATGATGAAGAGGGAAGGTCCAAAGTTTAACAAAGAAAATTTCAGTATATGGAAAGACAGAATGAAGATATACATCAGATGCATGGGTGCTCAACACTGGAGCTATGTTGAGAATGTCTATGTTGCCCCTACCGGTACTCTCATTGATGACCAAAAGAGAGAGATGCAAGAGAATGGGCAAGTCATGGAAGGCCTAATTAGTAGTTTATCTGACATTGAGTTTATTGATGTCCAAGATAAGGTAAATCCCAAAGAGGTATGGAATACTCTTGAAAATATCTATGGAGATGATGAGCATGTAAAACAAGATAAGGAAGAAAGCCTTAGAGGGAAGTTTGAAGATATGCAGATGGTTGAAGGTGAGACCATTCGACAGTATAGAATAAGAATCATAACCGATGTTGGAGATATCAAGAGTGCAGGTGGTAAAATGGAAGATTCCACTATGGTAAGCAAAGTCCTAAGATCCTTATTGTCATTTTATACAATAAGGGTTGCTGCTATTCAGGAGCTAAGATCAATAGACAAGAGTAAGGTATCCCTAGACTCCATCATACCAAAGTTGATAGCCTATGAGCTAAATAGTTTTTATGGTAGTGTTCAAAAGACTTAATCAGCTTTTAAAGCTTCTATTGTACCATCCAGAAAAGGAAAAGAAGCTAGAACTAGTGGTGAACCAAGACAGAGGAGAGAAATGGATGATGAGGAGATTTTGATGGCATTTGAAGCTCTCCTTGTTAGGAAACTTCGTCAAGGAACTGACAAATACAGAGGTAAGCTACCTTTGAAAGGCTTTTCTTGTAACCGGATAGGACATATTGCTGTAAACTATCCTAATGGTGACAACAAGGACAAACCAAAAAGATTCAAGAAATTCAAATAAGGAAACCGGAGAAAATATTTTGTGGCAGTTGAGGAAGGTGTCATCGATGAGGAATAAGAGGATGAAGAAAATAAAGATATTGTGTTTGTTGCTGTCAAGGAAGATTTGTCAGACAAGAAGGCTCTTATCTCCTGGTTTGATAATTTCAATGAGTGGATCATTGACAGTGGCTGTTCTCACCATATGATTGGTGACCGAATCAAGTTTCTATCCTTGGAAGAGAATGATTGTAGTGTGGTTTGCTTTGGTAATGATGCACCATGCCTGGTCAAAGGAAGAGGGTCCATCTCTCTGAATGGAAAGAGTAGTACTGACAATGTGTACTAGGTTGATGGTCTCAGACACAACATTCTAAGTGTTTCCCAGTTGAATGATAGTGGCCTCACTCTAGAATTCATGAATGGAGTGTGTAGAATCAAAGGAAAGAATGGTGAATTGGTGGCCACCGGCATGCAAACCAAAGGTAACTTATTTCAGCTAAATGCAAATATAAGTACATGTCTTATGGCTAAATTTGATGATAGCTGGATATGGCATAGGAGACTCTTACATGTAAAATTTGATAACATTGTGAAGGCTAGTAAGATCAAGGCAGTTAGAGGGTTGTCGGTGCTAAGCAAACCGGATAACACCTTGTGCAAAGAGTGTCAATTGGGGAAAATGTCTTCCTCAACCTTTAAAGGTAAATCTTTCACTACTGACAATTTTCTTGATCTTGTGCATACTGATTTGTGTGGTCCTATGAAAAATAGGAGTGTACAGGGTGCTAGGTACTTCATGATTCTCACTAATGACTGCTTAAGAATGATGTGGGTCACATTCTTGAAAGATAAGTCTGAAGCTTTTATAAAGTTCAAAGTTTTCATAGCATTAATGGAGAAGGAAAGAGGTAAAAGGATCAAGTGCCTAAGAACTGATCAAGGAGGGGAATTAACTTTCAGTGAATTCAACAAGTACTTTGAAGAACATGGCATCAAGAGGCAATTGTCTACCCCTTGGAATCTGCAGTAGAATGGTCTAGCAAAGAGGAATAACCAGACTATGGTTGAAGCAACTAGAACCACACTAATTCAAGGAAAGGTAGCTCACACCTTTTGGAGAGAAGCGATGATTACTGTAGTCTATACAATGAACCAAGTACTCATCAAGAAAGGTAAGGATAAAACTTGTTATAAGTATTGGACTGATAAGACACCTATGGCTAGCTACTTTAGAGTGTTTGGTAGCAAATGTTACATCAAGAGGAGTGAACACCAGAGCGAATTTGATGTGAAATGTGATGAGGGAATATTCCTAGGATATTCCACCAGGAGCAAAGCTCTCAAGTGTTTCAACAATAGGTCTCAGAGAATTATGGAAAGCATCAATGTAAGAGTTGATGAAACCTCTTAGAAAACTAAGGAAACCAGCAGTGAGAAAGCGGTAAATGAACCAGTTGTAACCTTCTGGGAACCAGTTGTCAGGCGACCAAGTACTAGTAATAGTGTTCCTAAACCGGTAGATGTAGATGCTGATACTAATGGAGATGAGGATGGAGAAGAAAAGTAAGATGAATCCATCAAGACCATTCCTAAGTATGTCAAGCTGAATCATGATCCTAAGAAGATCATAGGAGATAAGGATGCAGGAATCCTTACAAGAAGAAAGGTCAGAGAAAACTCATGTATGATCTTTGAATTTGAGCCTAAATCATTCAAAGAGGCACATAAAGATGAAGAATGGATCAAGGTAATGGAAGAGGAACTTGACCAGATAAAGAAAAATGGTACATGTTCTCTGGTACCCAGACTGGGGCATAAAAATGTCATTGGTACCAAATGGGTTTTCGGAAATAAGCTAAATGAGGATGGCACAGTGATTAGGAACAAAGCCAGATTGGTGTGCAAATGATATGCTCAAGAAAAATGAGAAGATTATGGAGAAACCTTTTCTCTTGTATCCAGATTGGAAGGAGTTCATATGCTTCTTGCATATGTAGCTTTTAAAGGTTTCAAAGTATATCAAATGGATGTAAAATCTACATTCCTAAATGGTGTACTTGAACAGGAGGTACCTAGAGCATGGTATGAATGTCTGCATTCCCATCTTGTGAAGATTGGATTTCAGAAAACAAGTGAAGATAGCAATATCTACTTGAAGTCTGAAGAAGATCAGATCTTTATCAATGAGGTATTTGTTGATGACATTATCTTTGGTGGAGATGACAAGATGAGTCATGAGTTTGCAAATGAGATGATGAAAGAGTTTGAAATATCAATCATAGGGGAGATTAAATTCTTCATTGGATTGTAAATCTAGCAAATGAAAGATGGAATCTTTATCACTCAGTCCAAGTATGTCAAAGAGGTGTTGAAGACCTTTGGCATGGAAGATAGCAAACCAGTTGGTACACTAATGGTGACCGATTGTAAACTATCCAAAGCAGATGACTCAACATTGGTTGATGAGAAGGAATATCGATCAATGATTGGTAAGCTGCATTATGTAGTGCATAGCAGATCGGATATTGCACATGTAGTTGGCACTACTACAAGATTCCAGAAAAGCCCAAGAGAATCCCACTTGGTTGTAGTCAAGCGCATTCTTAGGTATCTTAAGGGAATTGTTGACTATGGATTGTGGTATCCATATAGCAAGGATTTCAACTTGAAAGTATACATAGATGCTGATTGGGTAGGCAATATAGATGATCGGAAAAGAACAACCAGTGGTGCATTCTTTCTCGGTGGTAGACTGGTCTCATGGATGAGTAAGAAGCGGAGTTGTATCTCTCAGTGTACAGCGGAAGTAGAGTATGTTGCAGCTTTCATGAACTACACTTAGACAATTTGGATGAAGCATGTATTAAATGGCTTCAAAGTTCCTATATCTAAACCGGTAAGTATATTTTGTGACAATACTAGTGCAATTAACATCTCCAAGAATCTGGTTTTACATTCTAGAACCAAGCACTTTGAGCTTAAGTATCATTTCTTGAGGGAAAAGGTTCAGAACAAAGAGATTGCACTTGAACATGTTTCTAGGAAGGAACAGTTAGCAGACATATTCACCAAGCCTCTCCCAAAGGCTACATTTATGTACTTAAGAGGTGAATTAGGGGTGTTTCCCCTTTAGGAGGTAAAATAAAGGTATATGCTCCACATCAGTCAGGTATTACGTAGTCAACTTTTTCTTCAGGATTGATGTGTTGAAGGATGCTACTCCTCAGGGGGAGCAGCCTAATGGATCAGGGAAGCTTGTGCCTCCACTTTGGCATTGTTGTCAAAGGGGGAGAAGATGTGAAGTGGAGAAGATATCTGTAGAAGTTGGGGGACAAGATGTGAAGCAGAGACATATCTTTGTATATTGCCATCAGTGCCGAAGGGGGAGATTGTTGGCATTATGTGAACTGGTATGAGGACATAATGACATTGTATGTTGTCATTGATGTCAATATGCTGAAGAGGTGAGAACTGACATATGTGAGAATTGGTATAACACTATGAACCGACATTTGTGCCAAAGTGAAGCGGTGTGTTTGTTCAAGGTGAACCGGCATATGGTTATGGGAACCGACACATGGAAGCATTGTATGACTACTAGTTGGTAGTCTCAACTTCAGGGTTTCTGGTTGAAGTGCTTCAAGCCTATGTGGCTCAACCGGTGACTTTGTGTGATGAGTTAGCATTGTAATGAAGAACAGATCATGTAGCCATGTCAACCTTGTGCACGTGAAGGATCTTGCATGAAGGAGGATGTTCCTATCTACCTCGAGAATGTGCGAAGTCTTTAAACGGTGATAATGTGTGATGGGTTATCAACCATCATGAAATTGGTGGAAAATGGACGATGGAGAAAGTCTTGAGATTGGATCAAGAATTGTTGCATTTAATGCAGTATGCTCAATGGTCGGGATTGAACCGTTTGAATTCCTTAACCTAATAGTTTTTGGGTTTAGGGTTTATGCTATCGACCTATCTATTTTCCTATAAGGTCGATGTTGTGTTTCTTTCTAAGGTTGTTGGCAAAAGTTGTGTGTGTGTATCCAAGAGAAGAGATACGTGATTCTTGCCAGACCAATGGAGAGAAGTGATAGCTACAGAGTGTAAGTGCAGTAGGTGAAGAGGAGCATAAGCGGATCTGCATTGGCATTGAGTGTTCTTATCAAATCATTGTAATACCTTTTGATCTCTAACCACTTCAACAGTTGAGAAATCCCTTAATAAGGTAGCTCTAATCGGCTTGCTGTAAATCTTTTAACAGGGTGATTCAAAACCATTGAGTTCTTGAAATCCTCTAACAAGGTAACCTTTAATAGAGTTCAACCCTTAAGTGGGTGATCCCTTATAGGATCAGTTCCTAACAGAACCTATTATATCAGTCTTTAACCAAACAAAGCTCCTAATAGAGCAGACTTCTAAAGAGTTCAAAAACAAGCTTGTGGGTATTCATCCCCACCGTGGTTTTTCCCAGTTGGGTTTCCATGTGAAAAATGAGTGTGTCATGTGTGATGTCTTCTTCATGTGATGCTTTGTTGTTTTCTATCAAGTGGTGAATCATGTTGATCTAGTTGCTCATATGTATATCTTTGATGTTAGATTACCTATTCATGCATTAGGGTGAAATGGAAATGAAGTGTTAGATTATATGAGAAGATAAGTCTCAACTAGTTTATGCTTGTCTCAGTCATTCTGGGTTTTGCCGATTGTACTCTGTTTTAGGACTGGTGTTATTGTTTGTCTATCAATGCACAGTTTCTGTTGACAAACCAGTTTAAGAGTGTGTTTTTGTCTGTACTGATTCACCCCCCTCTTAGTACCAGTTTGGTACTATCCGTTCATCATTGAGTTATCAACCTATTGATGATCAAGAACAATTAGCAACTAGAATCTCTTGGAAATTGAAGCATGACAAAAGTGTTGTTTTTCCCTTTGTTAAATTTAGTAGTAAGCATAGAGAATCAAGTGGATATTGTCTTTTTCATTATGGTGGTTCTCATTCTCTCTAAAAATGTAAACCATTTAAATAATTTGTTCAAGAACAATATGATAGTTCTCGTATACATCATTCAACATATCTTTCTCTCTTTCTTTGTGAAAAGGTAGTGCCTTAGCACTCCCCTCACCCTCATGTTGCTCGTCACCCTATAACACAAGTAGTTAACTTAATTGGGGGCTCCTTGTAATTAGAGGTAGTGATTTTTCAATTTTAAATATCTTGGGGAAGCAACATGGTTCACTTTCACAACTATCCTACCTGTCATCTATAAACTTTCACCATTTCCTTTATGGAGCACATTTTTCATAAATCGATGTCCTTTCTTGCATAGGCTTTGTTGGCATTGTGTTGTCATTGATGTCGACCGGTATGGGATGACTACCGTTATGAGAGATGTATGTGAAACACTATCATGAAGGAGTATATAATAAGATATCTTGGATATCACCTTGTGTTGCAGAACACCAGTAAGACAAGGAAGATGATCACTGGAGTCACTGGTACACAAGTTAGTTCCTGACTTGTGTGGATGAGATGGTAACGTTATCGATACTGATACAATATATCACCAGTAAGGAAAGGATGTCAACTGGTAAGTGATGTGTTGACATAGAGAAGTCAGATCAACCAAATGAGTGGTTGTCAGCCGACAATGCTCATGACTAGTGTACAAGCCAGATGGCCAAGGTGTTTGGGCTATTGTTTGTGATGAAAAGGCAGAATGTTACCTAAATCACATCAACACAAGATGAGAAGAATGAATAGATCACAGGTATGATGTGAAGTTGTAGAACAACAGGAATCCCTCCAGATGAAGATGCAGTCATCATGAGAAGCAATGGCTAACATTGAAAATGCCATCACCAGATCACATGTGTCGGTTTAAAGGTTTGCTGCTCAAACAAGGAAGTCACATGAGTATATTGTAGGATGCAGAAGACAAGGTGTTGCAATACCCTAAAAATGGTCATCTAAACCATGGGCCCCTAATCTCGACAACATCATCAAGGTCCTAACCAAAGGTAATTAAATCAATCTTGAGCACACAATTAATTTCTAAAATCATCAATGTCACATGGCAAATTAATCACTCAATATTAATTAAATATTTTTTTAATTAATTAAATCATTCCAAGTAAATCATTTTAAACAATTATCTTATTTATTTTATTAAATATCCTAGCATATTTAATTAAATAATTCAATTTGCCATAAGTCTTCAAAAAAAGAAACAAATCAAGAAAGAGGAATTAGAAATTATGAGCACAAATCTTCAAAAATAGGAAATAAATCAAAAAAGGAATTAATTGACAAAAAAGAATTAAAAATTGAGAAAAGAAATCAATTGGAGATAATCTTGAAAAACAAATAAAAAATTGATAGATAATCTCAAAAAAATTCAATTAAAACAATTAAATATTAAAATTGAATGAAATAGAGAATAAATCAGTTTTTTCTAATTTTATCTTAATTTTAGTTCAATTTCCTTTAAAACTGAGAAAAGCATCCAATTACATCAATTCACCTGGATTGTGCATCCTCTTGGAAAATATTGATCACTCATCTATTGGCATTTTGATGATGTTGTGATTGTCATTGATGGACACACACTTGTTTTATGATCACTTCCCTATGTATGAGTTATGCTCAATTGACAATTGTTCCAACTGGTTTTATGCAGTATAGTCTTTAGACTATCGGTGTTTTGCAGAAGGTGTTTACCGGTCACAAACTGACTGAAGACCCAAAGTGGTACAAAGACCTCAAGTGGTTTGAGGATCCCAAAGTGGTAGTTAACATTTTTCCAGTCTTCATTATGACAAACCGGTAATTGGTAAAATGTATGAACTGGTAATTGGTAATGAACTGGTATTACTATGTGATAAGTTACTAACCAGTATTTCTATGATGAGTTATCATCCACTGACACTTTGGCAGTGATTTTGTGTCATGTAACCAAATGCGTCTAGATGCACTGAACCTAGGAACTTGTAATGTAATCTTATTGGACCGACATGAAATCAGATTCCTTTATAAGGACATCATGTCTAGGGTTTTAGGTGTTGAGAGGGTTTTAGTGCATGAGGGTTCTTGCATGTGCAATCATAGAAGATAAGATTAGGTCTGTGTGAAGAAACAAAGTGTGAAGATATTAAAGACTGAAGTAATTCTAAATGTGCATTAACAATGTGCTATCAAGGATCTAACCAAGCATAATGTGCTAGTATTTAGACCATCTACTTGTTGATTACTCATATCTTCGACAAGTCTGAAACCCTTAACTAGGTAGGCCCAGCAAAGCCTTTCTAAATACTCTAACAAGGTGGTTCACAACTGTGAATCTGAAATCCTCTCAAGAGGTGGTCTTTAACAGGACTTATCTCCTAACAGAGATCTAGATTCCTAACAAGATCTATTCTGGTGAAGAACATTGTATGACCTTAACCGGTCTGGTTTCTATTCTACAGATAGTTACTTGTGAGTTTTTTCTCACCGTGGTTTTTCCCATTTGGGTTTCCACATCAAAACCTCTTGTGTTATGGTGATTGTGCTCTTGTGGGTTAATGCCTTATTTGTTGTTTGGTTTGTATTTGTCTGAACCCATTTGTTAGTAAATCTGTTATTCCGGTTAACTACTAAATTGTTTAAGGTTTGAGTCAGTATTTTTCAGTATACTAATTCACCCCCCTCTTAGTATTCATCATCATCATCATCATTTGATCTCAGCCATTGGTTTCTTTCTGAATTTTCTATAAATTCAAGCTCTCATCTCTCATTCAAAGATCCTGGAGAATATATTGTTATCATGTTGTTTTGCTCTAGGTTCATTAATATTTGTGCATTTAGATATTCACATATTAGTTATTGTATACATATTTAGATCATTTATCTCATTTATTACTTAAATCATGTCAGATTAAATCTTACATTCATCTAGCTTAAATCCATGCTTATATAGCTTAAATCCTTCGTTTAGGTGTTGTCTAGTCACTAGATAGCTTAGCAATCTAAGAGCAATCTAAACTCGCATCTACTAGAAGGCAATGGGTCGATTTGTTATGGTTTTATTATTCACTGATTATATCTATCTAACCATCCATGTAATGAATTAATTGAAGTGTTATGTATTCCAGATATAGATATAGGTCCACTTTTCACACACGCATTTTTGGCGCCCACCGTGGGGTAGAAGACTACTTTTTCAGCGTTAAAATCATTTTTTTTTTATCCTACAGGTTTCCTCTGTACAATCTCTATGAAATATCGTACGAGTAGTTTCACTGCATCATACAACATTATATTGAAGCCTGTTATTTGTCGTATGAATCAGAAAATGGTTTCGTATGACACTCTATTCTGAATATTTGATTTTGTCTTTTGTCGTCCTATGCTTAGTTATAACTCATATGACAAAACCCTTTTCTCATTTCATTCTATGAGAATTGTCACACGAGTCTGTTTTTTGTTGGATTAAAGCAAGTTTCACTTTTTCAGGGTTTTTCTTGAATTAAATTTTGATTACGCTAACGCTAGCCTTGAATTGTCTTTTGTCTTCCTGGTATTTTCACAACCTAACCAGTTTCTTGCAGGACGCTTGCCAAAGAATTTATCAATCAAACATATGCCTATCAAAGAATGAAAACAATATGACTACTGATGCGTTGTTTTTGCAGGTTGCCTAAAGAGAATCAACCAAACATTGTGTATTCTTTAAATTCATTTTTCTTAGGCACCTAACTTTCTATTTGGTTGATGAACAAATTTGTCTTTTGTGTTTTCAGAAAAATCTAAGAGGTAGGAGAGTATGCTCTTGTCTTTTACATACAATTAGAAATCTAGACCCTCAAAGCTTTTTTCTAAGTTTTGAGATTTTTTTACCTTTAGCGGGCTTGTCACAGTGGGAAAAAGTAATCACCCTATGAGAACAACCCAAGTGAGTACAACTAGACCTGAGCATTCCAACTCACTATAATAAATAGGCCTCTGGTGATTAAAGTCTCAGAGGATGGGATTATTTGAGTTTTCTCTCTGAGCTCTCTCATATCGAGCATTTTGTAGGGCCTCACGATCTCAATCATGTTTACATGACTACAACTTATTTTGGTACCTTGTCGGGCTATAGGCCTCAATCTTGCTTGCGTGACTTCAAGGGGTAATTTCAAATGGAATCCCTAACTAAGAACTATAATATTAGAAGCTACCCGATTCACCTCCGAAAGGTTGATAATCTTTGTGCAAGAGAGATAGTAACTCTTCCAGGACACTTGCCATATCATGCCCCCATTAGTGTTTGGAGTTGGCTAATAAGGTGTTGAGAATCCATTGCGTGAGACTTAGCAGCCATATTCTGATTAGCTATTGGGTGTGTACCTAAGTCAGCAAGCAAAGTTTTTCTTCTCTAAGACAACTTCCATAGGGTTAGCATGTTGTGATTGAGTTATTATGGATCTTGCGTGTTTTCTGTGTTTTCATCCCTCAAATTGAAATTGAGATACTAAAACTAGAGAAAACAAATCAACAACTCAGTGATAAAACTCTATCCATGTCAAAACAAGCCTATCCCGGTCAAAAAAATTAGTCCACCTCAGAATTGGTCATACTCAGTTGTCAGACTCAGCTACTGAAAAACTCAAATTCTTTGTCTCTGACCTGTTAATAGTCATACGAGCCTTATCATTTGTCATCCTACACCATATCCTGTGTCATACGAGTCTTTTAAATTGTCATTCGATCTCAATCTTGTGTCATACGAGACCCAGCAGTCTGTCTTTTAAGCTAAATCATGTGTTGTATGAGACATAACTGCACTGAATCCTTTGTCATTTGGGACCTGCCCATTTGTTGTACGGTACTAGGCAGCAACTCATATGAAATAGAACTGTTGTTTTCCTAAAGTTTTTATACTGTCGTACGGTCTTAGAAATCCTATCATACGAGTCTCTGATTTTGCTAGACCAGAACAGTCAAACCTATCTAAAATAGTCTACAATGAGTCTAAAACTAGTTATCATCCTCCTGAGCATAAACAACCTTGATAGTGTACCTTTGTCATTGCATTGCATGATTTTGTTGATCATCTTTAAGCTAGTTCAAACAACATCTTATCAAATCTAAGTTAACTTAGATAATGTCTTACATAGGATAGATCAGTCCTAAAACCAGACCAGATCTTAGTAACTTTTCTCAATCACTATGTTAAACAAACTACTAGCTACAATTTGATCTTGACTTTTGCAACACATTTAGTTCTCGGTTTTGTCAGTTACAAATGCTTGTTCAAACTAGAAACTCTCACAACAAAATAGACAAAGGAAAAGAAACACCCTTTTTGTCAAACGACAATCCATTCTTTGAAGAAAATCTCTTTCAAAATAAACCATCCTCATCACAAATACTAGTTTATGATCTACCAATCTTTGGTCAACCCCTATCTCCCACCATGTCTGGGGAAAGACAAGAATGAGAAGCTAATAAACGAGACACTCACAATGACTTTAGCAATCATGCCACTGATAGTGATTCCTTATTGACTGAATCTAAGCTTCCTAAACCTCCCGAAGCCGAAGTACATAGATGTCAGAATGATAAAGAGTTCTGAAAAATGATGGAGGTCATCATGGCTAGGGAAAAAGAAGACTATTTCCTAGAATTAACAAAGCAAGGCACCAAACTCCATACTAGTTATAATGTGGAGGCCCTTGTCACTAAAGAGGAAGAGACACCATGGGGAAAAATAAGCAAACAAATGCAAACATTACAAACTATGGTCACAAAACTACAAAACAAAGATAAAACACCAAAACAATATTCTCTGGACACAATATGCCCATTCCCATTTGACAAAAACCTTTACATGCCTCCATTTACTTCATGAGTTGAGATCCCAAAATTTGACAAATATGATGGTACCTTAGATCCTCAAGATCATGTCAGAGAGTTTTGTGCTGCCTATATGGAGTTCATGCGTGATCAAATGTATCTCATGCGCCTTTTCCCAAGAAGTTTAGGGGGTCAAGCAATGGAATGGTTCTCAAGTCTACCCAAAGGAATAAAAATGTTTGAAGAACTAATCCAATTATTTTTACAACAATACTCATACAATATTCGACATCCTATGAATATGATAGAGCTTTGCAATACCACACAAAAGACAGGAGAACCCTCTCTCACTTTTCTCCAATGGTGGAGAAAGATGTTCTCTAGATATTCATAGACTATCCCAGATCTTGAGAAAATGGATATCTTTGTCAACAACCTAATCCATAAATTAAAGTATAGTGTCCAGATGCAAGTACATCCTTCATTCAACAAAATGGTAGATAACACCCTCAGAATGGAAGATGTGCTTATAAAAAAGGGAGGTATATTGCTTTGGAAAGAAACATCGCAAGGTTCTAGCTCTAAAGAAAAGAGTAAATACTGGAAATACAACAAAGATAATAACAGGAACATTGTTACTAATGGAGTGGTAGATACTGTCCAAGCAAAAACAAAATCCTCAATATTTAACTTGGCTAGTGGCATGCAAGCACTCAAGACAGCTGAAACTGTAGCAGAAAATCCTCCAAAGAAAACAAGAGAATGGTTTAAAGAAAAGCCTTGGCTTTCAAAGCCTAAGTGTGATTTTACTCCTCTAGATGAGTCATATGAATAATCTTTCAAAACCTTATTGGCAAATGATCTGATAACATTGCCAGACAATTCTAGACCATATGACCCAGAAATTAGACCCAAATGGTGGAGAGAAAATGAATACTATGACTACCATTGGAACAAGGGACATAACATAAACAACTGCATGAAACTTCGAAATGAATTCCAAGATATTTGTTGGAAATCAAGCGACTAATGCTGATCATAAGGCCTTTAAAGATCCCTTACCGACTTATGAACAAGGAGATTCCTCAAAATCCAAGGGAGGAGCTAGAGTCAATTATACCTACACTAACAACGATAATGTGATCAACATGATTGAATATGCTCAACCTAAATATTGCAATGTGATCATAGTCTAAGATCACCAAAGTCAAGAACAAGCTGCTAATGTCGTGACTCGCGCTCAAAGGAAGATTACTCTCCCAGCAGCTAGTTTCTCAACTTTCGATCAAACAACATCAAATCTACCAAATAAACAAATAGACACAATCATGGCCAAATCAAATAGTTGGCTTCATCATCTTCTCCTAGTTATAGTATTGTCAAACAATTGAAGAAAACCAATGCTCAAATCTCCATTTTGGAACTGCTTAAGATCTCTTCTACTCATAGAGAGGTCTTGGACAAGGCTCTACTTACCACAAGTGTCCCTAAAGATTTAGACATAGACTGGTTTCAATCTATGGTGGATCACCTCACCTCACCTCATTACCTCAATTTCTCTGAAGAAGATGATAACTCACTAAGTCACCCACATAACCAGCCATTGCACATTGAAGCCATGATCCATAAACACTGAGTTAAACATGTTTTGATAGATGGAGGCACTAGGTTGAATATTTGTACCTACCATCTACTGACATAGCTGGGATTTTCTGAAAACGTTGTTGACCCAACAAAGAAAATAACAATCAAGGCTTATGATGAAGAAGAAAGAACTTCTAAGGGTTTGGTGCAATTACCAATCAAGGTAGGACCTATAGAAAGAGATATCATTTTTCAAGTCCTCGATCTTCATCTTTCATACAACATCTGGGCAGGCCATGGATTTATGAGATGAAAGCAGTACCATCTACGTATCATCAACGCCTAGAATTTCCTTATGATGGAGTTGAAGTCAGTATTCCTACCATACAAGCTATACCTGCAATGCATTAACACAGAGTGTTGATGCTTTTGTTCCTCATAATAGAGCGACCTCTACAACTAAAAGTTCAAAATCTTGGCTGAAAGATTTAGAAAAGAAATTGAAAATCACAAACACTGGCATAGATAGCTACAAAATAGAGCCTATACTCTCACTAATGTCTCTTCCTCCATCACCAAGATAGTCAGGAAAACCGTTAGAGCTTATGAAGCCACAAATTTCAGCTCCAAATGTCATTTATAATGGTGTCTTTATATAGTCCTCTACTTCTCTTGCAGATGAAATAGAAGAGGATGATGTTCTCAAATCACTTTTCAAAGAAGATAGTGCAAACAAAGAAATACGACATTGTGAGATTTCCCCAACACAATATGGTCCAAGATATAAGATGCTTCAACACGTGGGATATTCAGGGGCTGGTCCTCTAGGGAAACATCAAAAAGGTATTGTTGAATCTATTCAATTACAAACTAAGTCTGTCAATGATAAAGTTGGACTAGGATATGATCCAAGAAAGCAATCAAATCAGAAGCACACGTCCCACCATCAATGTAAGTGGAAGAAAAAGGTACTACCTTTAACAACACAAGAAATTAATACTCAACAAACTCAGGAAGAGTGTGACGATGAACAAAAAGAATCTCCCACCCAGAGAGAGGAAATAGATGGTAATCAAGTTCCAATTATATCGGATATAATACCACAAGAAGTAGAAGTCCTAGAAGATATGAGAGATGAAGTATATAGAATCAGAGAATTGTTTGCACCGTTGAATATTCTGGTAACATATACTGGCAGACAACAAGTAGATGATTCAGAAACTGATTCCAATGAGTATGAATGGGGTCCTGACCATCTCTTAGATAACTCTACTATAGAAATCCCTGAAGAATCGAGTGATATCACAGATGATGCACAAGAGCTGATATGCCTAAAAATGGAAAATGAAATGGAAGATATCAGACTAAAAAGACAAGAAGACTATGAACGACAGTTGGAGGAAGAAAGGACACAAGCAATTTCTTCACCTACTAACTCTCCCTCTAATGAGATAAGATGAATCAGGTATGGAACTACAAAAGAAGAATTAGAAGCTACAGAAATAGAACTAGTCATCTATCCAGAGGAAGTTGAATAGAACAGATGATAGGGATTAATAGAACCATCAAGGTTATGTCCACAAGTGTGTCAAATACAAGTACTCAATGAACCAAATCATGAAGGAACTTGCAACATCAAAGATGTGGGTATTGATACTATATATACTTTTACTAAGCCACTTGAAGATGAATCAAAAACTTCATCCTATGACTCTGATGACTTAGACAGGAGCTCTATTTATAACAACAACTATTCAACAATACATTATGACTACTTTGTCATGAATGTTGAGATATTATCTGCTGACCCTGTTACTGACACACCACAATATGTAGTCCAGTCTGAAGTAGGTGACGATGCTAGAAGTAGCTTGCTTGGGTTAGGTCCAATAAATACTAACATGAATTTTGAGAATCATGTCATGACTCTTACTGGTCTCGAGACACATACGCAAGGTAGTCTTCTGGAACTCGACTGGTTGGTCCGAATCCATGATGATAGTACCATGAACTCCCTTGAAGTTGTTCCAACCTTATCCTTAATACACCCTAAATTGATTGATTGTGCTCTTTATAACCAACCCTTGGATGTACCTACTTTTGCAAATGACTAAACATTAGCCTATTATCTCAATGCAGTTGAACCCATGAACTCTTCCACCAGTGAATAGAGTGGAAACAAGACTGAAATAGATATCAAGTATCTTAGTCGCAAAAATAAGAAAAATAAAAATAAAAGACCTGATGGCAAAAAACATATTGTGGCAGTATCAAAATCTAAAAAAGAGAAAATAAAGGGCGTACCTAAGGGTGAAAACCTCTCTGAGGTGCCTAAAGGTGAGATACTTGATATTCTACCATGTCATTTCCAAGAGAGATCTTCCATATTGATCAAGCCAACTCAGCCAGTGAACATTGGGAGTCAAGAAATGCCACATATCATTAATTTAGCCCAATCACTATCAGTAGAAGAGTTAAAAGATTTCAGAAACCTTTTTGTAGAAAAGAAGATCAAATTTGCATGGACATACTCAGACATGCTAGGACTAGATCCTGATCTCACCATGCATCACCTCTCTATTACACTAGGAGGTAAACCAGTCAAGAAAAAATTCCATAAGATGCATCCTCATGTGGCACTGCTAGTCAAAGCTGAATTAGAGAAATTGCTAAAAGCTAGATTTATTAGAGCTATAGACTATGGAGAATGGATATCAAATATGGTACCTATATCAAATGCAGACAAATCTATTAGAGTTTGCATAGACTTCAGGGATTTCAATAAGGCATGTCTGAAAGATGATTTTCCATTGCTCAATATTGACATGATAGTAGATATGACTGCTAGATATGAGATATATTTGTTAATGGATGGATTCTCTGGCTACAATCATATCAAGATAACACTTGAAGATCAAGAAAAGACAACTTTCACATGTGCATGGAGAACATTTTACTAGAATGTTATGTCGTTTGGGCTAAAGAATGCATGAGCAACTTACCAAAGAGCAGTAACCACTATCTTCCATGATATGATGCATAAAAACATGGAAGATTATGTCGATGATACCCTAGTCAAAACCATGAAGAGATCTATGCATATTCAAGAACTAGGCCTCATACTAGATAGAATGGAAAGATTCAAGCTCTGATTAAATCCTAAAATGTGTGCATGTGGAGTAACATCAGGAAAATTGCTTGGTTACATAATTTCAAACAAAGGAATTGAGGTTGACCCTGAAAAGGTCCAAGCTATAATGGAAATGCCTCCGCCCAAGAATATCAATCAAATGAGAAGTTTACAAGGCCGTGTTCAGTCAATAAGGCATTTTATATCTCAGCTAGCAAACAAAGTTGAACCCTTCACAAAGGTATTAAGGAAAGGAATTCAATACAACTGGGATAAAGACTGTGAACAACATTTAAAACAAATCAAAGAATATCTTTCTAATCCACCCATATTAATGCCACTGATTCAAGGTAAACCATTGATCCTATACATTTCAACTACAGATACTTCACTGGGGGCACTTCTGGCACAACACGATGACAATAAAAAGGAACGATCTATCTATTACATCAGCAAAACATTGGTGTTGTATGAAATGAATTACACTATAATAGAGAAAGCATGCTTTGCATTGATCTTTGCATCATAAAAATTAAGGCACTATATGTTGGCACACTCTATTAAACTAGTAGCTAAGATTGATCCACTCAAATATCTTCTCAGTAATGCAACACTTAGAGGAAGACTGGCTAAATGGGTCATGGTTCTTACAGAATTTGACATTGAATATGTGGATTGTAAAGCCATCAAAGGACAAGTTATTGCAGACCAACTTGTTGATGCTCCACTTGAAGACAGTCAACCTCTGCATATAGAATTCCCAGATGAATCAATCATGCACCTTACTGAACAATCATGGAAGATGTTCTTTGATGGGTCTTTCACTCAACATGGTTCTGGTGCCGGAATACTTTTTGTTACTCCCCAAAAATACTCAATCCAAAAATCTTACAATATTCTCTTCCCTTGCACAAATAACATTGCAGAATATGAAGCTTTGGTAAATGGAATCAAGCTGGCCATCGAGTGGAAGATTGTTGAATTACACATCTATGGAGATTCTCAACTCATCATCAACCAAAACACTGACCTATATCAAATAAGAGATGAGAAACTGATGCCTTATAAGAGAATGATGGATGATCTGAAGAAATACTTTACCTTTTTATCATTTCAGTAGATCCCCAGAACAACAAATAGAGCAGCGGATGCAATGGCCACTTTGGAATCTATACCACAACTACAGGAATCTAATTTTTGCTTTGAATTCCTGGTGGAAGAGTTACATTATCCTTCCTATGATTCTCCCGAGTCCCAAATGCTTTGTTCTATTATTGGACATGATTCATCTCATTATAGCCACATTTACTCTTACCTGCGTGACCAAGTTGTCCCTGCTAATCTTTCCCGAAATGAAAAACGGAACCTAGTCCAAAATGCGTCATGGTACGTCATCATTGCTAACAACCTATTCAGGTGAGGTTTAGATAATACTTTGCTTAGATGTCTAGAAACTAAGGAGTCTCTACATGCATTATCCAAGGTTCATGAAGGTGTTTGTGGATCCCATTTGAATGGTCTAACTTTAGCACAAAAACTACTAAGGGCTAACTACTACTGGCCAGACATGGAGAAAGAAGCTCAAAAATTTGCTAAAACTTGTGAAAAGTGCCAACTGCATGGGCACCTTATCCATGCTCCAGCAAGGGATCTCATACCCTTTGTGACACACTAGCCCTTTCAATAGTGGGTGTTTGATCTAATTGGTCAAATCTATCCTGCATCATCTAACGGACACAAATTTATTATCACTACCACTGAGTACTTCACTAAGTGGGTAGAAGCGATTCTGCTCACCAAAGCAACTAGAAAACAAGTAGCTCTATTTATTCTTAATTATATCATCTGCAGGTATGGTATACCTTCATCCATTATAACTGACAATGGGGGACAGTTCAAGAACAAAGATCTAGATGAACTCTATGAGAAATTCAAAATAAAAAAACACTGGTCATCAGTATATTACCCTCAAGGTAATGGACAAGTAGAGACATCTAACAAAAACCTATTGACTATCTTGCATAGAATAATGAACAAATCTGGGAAGAATTGGCATTTGTAGCTCAATCCTGCATTGTGGTCTTATAGAACAAGTATCAGAACACCTACTGGGGCTACACCTTTTTCTTTGGTGTATGGGTATGAAGCAATATTACCTATTGAAGTGGAAATACCATCTCTAAGAGTTTCTTTGCAAGGTCTTGTTATTGATGAAGACTATAGAATATCTAGATTACAAGAGCTTGAATTGATGTATGAGCATCGACAAGTGGCATTTGATTGTCTCAGAGTGTATCAAAAGAGCATGTCCAGAGGATATAACAAAAAGGTTTGACACCAAGAATTTCAGGTTAGTGACCTAGTTCTAAGAGAAAATCCTAAAAAATCAACAGTTTCGAGACAACAAAGGGAAGTTCGAACCCAATTGGCTGGGTCCCTATATCATTACTGCAACTTTTGGCTCTGGTGCCTATCAACTCTCAACATCAAAAGGAGAATAGCTCCGCAAACGGATCAAAACCATCCATCTGAAGAAATTCTTCACTTAAATATTCTCTGCTCCAGCAGCCTATAGAGCTAAAAAGTCCCGAAGAAATCCTAAAAATCATAAAATATCCTGAAGAAATCCTACAAACCATAAAATGTCCTGAAAAAATCATAAAAATCAGAAAAAGTTTTGAAAAAAAAAAAAAAAAATCAGAAAAAGTCCTGAAAAAATCCTAAAAATTAGAAAAAGTCTTGAAGAAATTTAAAAAAACAAAGAAAAGAAAAAAAAGAAAAAAAAAGAAAAAGAGAGAAA
Source organism: Cryptomeria japonica (assembly GCF_030272615.1). NCBI lineage: Eukaryota > Viridiplantae > Streptophyta > Pinopsida > Cupressales > Cupressaceae > Cryptomeria > Cryptomeria japonica. Next base: position 656,974,607 of record NC_081414.1, read on the forward strand.
ATGCTCTGGTGGAAACCTAGTAAATAGGCACCTTGGTAAAAAAATAAAAATGAATCTCTACCAAGTAGGTGAAAACTTGGCAAACAGGCGCCTCTTGTACTCAAGCACTCCATCTATCAACGCAACATTGGCATTCTCGCTTTCATGCATCTTTGCTTTCGCCTGTACATATTTTAGTCACTTTTGTGAGATCCTGGTTCGTTGGAACCCTCATGGCTTGAAATCAATCATTGTCCTAGTCTTAGGTTAATTGCTAGAGCACTTTACATGTCCTAAGAAGTATCAACCAAGTCATCTTTACGTCAATGATACTCTGTCATCAACTCCAAGTCAGTCACCTATCTCCTAACTACTAAAGAGTTTTATCACTGAGTAAACAAGCAAAACAACTTAACTGAAAACAATCACTAAACAGTTTGAGCTATGCATGCAAATTTTCTTTGTGTGTTGTCTTTTATTGAATTTTGATTATTATCTCTCTAAGTAACTCGAGGAAGTCTATCTTGACTAAGAGGAAAAAGGATTGGGGGCATAATATCTTTGTTGTTTCTGCTTGTAGGAATGATTTCGATGATCTAGAAACATCTAATCAGCTGGGTGTCTATGATAAGTGCCTTCACATCAAGGTGAAATTGCCTCACATACCCTGACTCCTCTTATTTGAATGCTATAGGGAGGTTCCCATCATATCTTTGTCTATTTTGAGGGAATTTCTTTATTGTGCAATCCAAGTCCCTGTGAAATCTGTCCAAGGATATGAACGAAAAAAGGGTTATTGCGGACAAGATAATTAATATTGCAAATGAAAAGAAGTGAACTCTATTATGTCTGCTATAATTGTAAAACACTCAGTGATGAAAATTAAGCTTTCCAAAGTCCAGTGACTAGGGATTGCATCTAATTTTTCATATCATTTTGCATTTCATTCCGCATCTTGTGAATTTAGAGTGATTTCAGTATGGTAACAATGATCTCCTTATTTTTTGAATGAGTGCTGGAAGCTTCATTTTTTTTTAGCTACGTGGTCTCTTTTCATCATTTCTCTGATCGAGTACTTGTGTTTTCGAGATGTTTAGCTGCATACATAAACATTTAATATAGATCCATACATTTCATTATTACACATCTGCATTCATCTTATTGCATATAAAAAAATGACAAATTTGCATTATTCATTACTTAGTTGCACATTCATCTATTTGCATATGAAAAGAAACAAAAATAGACATCCATGATCATTTGCATTACATACATTCCTACTAGAAAGAAATGCATACATGTAGAATAAATCATATAAAAAGCATCTCAAAAATTGAAGCAACACAAGTATAATGAAGTCAAATTGGATCTCGTATATATATATATATATATATATATATATATATATATATTTTATCAATTATAAGAGCACAAAATGATGTCAAATGACATATACAAACTCCCGTTGGAGCAAGAATCGTATGGCTACAAAAAATAGGTGTGTCTACAAATAAGAATACTAATATCATAGCTACAAAAAGAATATCTAGCTTTGAGCCTCTCCCTCATCACCTGGTGGAGGAGGTGGAGCTCGATGACCGAGATCTTGATGAGGTGCTTGAGATCCCTTTGAACGTGCCATATACTGCGAGTAGGGTATAACCTACTACGTAACTGGAACTACGACACTATATGCTGCAACATAGTAGGCTGCCCTACTAGTCTAGTGAAGGACCTCCTAATGCAAGGGGTCTATCTCTGCTCTCATCTCAGAGATCTGGCAATCGAGCTCAACCCTAAGATTGGTAAGCTGTCAGTCTTGCTCCACCAGCTGAGTTTGAGCCAGTGTAAACTATGAATACAACTCTACTAAACATGCCCTCATCAACCATCCATCATTCGTCCCCTACTCTCTCACAGGCTCTCTAACCCCATCTCCACCTCTGGCTCCACCCTGCTCCTCTTGCCACTGACGAGCCTATCTTAGAGCTACTCGCTCCTCCCTATCCCCGCCCAATCTCACACCTATACCCCCAAGTGATCCACCCTCATCCCTCTGTTGTCCCACATCAGTTGGAACCCTGCTACTACTAGCACCAGGATCACTACCTATCCGCCTCAAAGCCTCAGCTCTCTGTCCCTATCTCTGGCCCTGCCTTTGACCCTGTCCCTATCCCTGCGCGGGGGCATCATCCTCAACCTCCTCAATGCGAGGAACCTACTCAGCTGGATCCACCAAATGAGGGAATGAATGCTGCTGAAAATAATCTCTATACTAGGGCAATAACCCCGCAACTACAATATCACTCAAGTAATCCCATCTCAGTCTCTATAGACCAATCAGCTCCTGCATGGCCAAGGCATAGGACAACCTTAGTGACCATCCCTTCCTCTCCTCATCAGCATATCGGGCATATGTTGTGAACTCCTATGATACCCCTTGAGGCCGTCCATACTGCCTCAGCACCCGTGATACTACAAACTGCTCCACTATCGTCTGTGATCTGCCAATAAGAGGGCAAGTAACAAAAAGGTCCCTGCGTACCAGCCTCTAGTCATCCCATGGTTCTAAGCCCCTATAAGGCCTCCATACCATGACTATCAGGTCATCCAACTACCACCATCAAAAATCCGTCTTCCCTAGATGGGGTTGTGTACCGTAACCAACATACTTATATACAACCGGTTGCCCAGACTCTCTACTATCATCAACAATAGGCTGACAAATCGGGAGGTGCTCCCAAACCCAAACCTGTAAGATCAACACACCAGTGACATTGCTTCTACCATCCCTATAGACTAACTCATGCATCTTGTGATACATGTGGGCTAATATGCAAGAACCCTAGCCAAGCCTCTGAGGGATCTCCATCAATCTCTCTAGCATCCTACCCCATTCACACTAGAATCCCTGCTGTCCTCTATTTGACATCAAAAAACAACTGATAAACCCTGCTAGAACACAAGCCAGAGGAAACTCATCATTGTACCTGTTCATCATGATGTCCCAACTGATGGAACGTGTTGGGATATCAGGATCCCTGAAGACATGCCTCACTGCCTGTAATCCGGGAAGGTGTCCTGTATATTAGTCCACCTTATCCCTAGAAAAAGGGATACGAAGGATCCTATATACATCCTCGAGAGTGATAGTCATCTCCCAAACTGGTAAGTGAAAGGTGTTATGCTCAGAATGGAATCTCTCTACCAATGTTGTGAGCATATCGTGATTCACATGGATATTGGGTAATCTCAACAAATGTGTCAAGCCACACAAGTCAATATGAGCCTCCTCAACCTCTAATAGCTGTCGAACTAAAGTCATGGTAGGTGAATAAATACACCTGAAGAGCACATGAGGCAATTGAGCCTACAAAATAATATAATGGAATATCAGAATACATTCCAAATAAGCCTACAAGAGGAGTAAAACATCACGCAAATCCAACTACGTCAATTGGAAAAATAAAATTTCAAATTTAGACCTTAAAAAATGCTCACTTTTTTCAAAATGAAAAAACACAGAAGATCAAAAACTCGTACAAGTCAGGATTGAGCCCCGTATGATAAAATACTCCCAAACGATAAAAGATTAGACTCTGGACGACAAAATGGTCTTTCAAGAAGGTTGTCGTATGACACAAGGGTGGCCCTAGAATGACAAATCTAATGGTTTGAAATGACAAAATACAATTTAGCAGTTTGTCATATGAGAAAGGATACTATCTCGCATGACAAAATGAGAAAAACTGACTCAACATGCCAAAAACTTGAAAAATCAACAAAAAAATTCAAATTTGGAATGAATAACAAGCTTAAGATAGATCACTTACTGGTGGCTCATAGTGTCGTGGTCGATTATGTCATCTCTAGTGCTCGAATCGATGCTCATGAGTAGGGACCACCATTTTTCTTACAAAAGGTTTTTTGAATTTTCAAACTTTGGAGGGTTAAAATAAATTGAAAATGACACTTTTTGTCCCATATATAGCTAAAACACTAATTTTTCAACTTGTTCCGATGGATGTGAAAATTGTACCCTTAGCTAATTTGCCCGTTCTAACTCCATTTTTGGGATCGAAATCAAAATTTGAGATCATTTTTCTAGTCAATTTCACAAAATTTGACCCACTTAGTGCTTTTCATCACAGGCCCATTCTCTTCTTTAATTCGCGCTAAATTTCTCATCAATCAATGCTAAATCATGCTTTGCGCTCACTTTTCTCATCATGCTTAATTTTCAAAAATTCCTCTGAATCAATTTGTGCTCAAATAACTTATCATCACTCAAGATTTCCTATCATCATGTACCCTTGCTATCTTTCAATTTCTCTCTCAAGGGGGCATACTCATGACCTTATGACCTCACATCTTCAATGTCAAGAAAATTTTCAAATCTTAATCAAAAGTCGAGCAAAACATCTTTTTCAACTAAAGAAAATCAATCAAATCCTTATTGCTAAGGGACATCTCATCTTCATCGCTTTATATCAAGTTGAAATTTCTCGATCATCTAAATCAAATCAATCTCTAGGGGCATGTTAGTTTCATCGCTTCATATCAAGTTGATATTGTCTTCGTCTGAATCAATCTCTTAACGTTAATCAGTTTCATTGCTTTTCATCAAGCTGATTATTTGTTTAAACTCAATCAAGGGTTTAAAGAGTATCTTTGATCACACTCAATCTAAGCAGGTGTTCAATATTCATCACTTTGGATCAAGCTGGACATTTTATCTTTGCTCATCATATCTTGATCAATCAAGTTTAAGATCAATTTTTATCATCACTCACTGTGTCTAGATTAATCAAGTTCTAGATCAGTAAGATCCACTTCTTGATCAATCAAGTTTAAGATCAATTTTTATCATCACTCACTGTGTCTAGATTAATCAAGTTCTAGATCAGTAAGATCCACTTCTTGATCAATCAAGTTCAAGTTTGGTATCTTTTGTTTTCAATCGTTCTTAAGTTCAATCAAGTTCAAGATCGGTATCACTTTAATTAGACTTCATTGATCTTCATCGCTTCAAATCAAGCTAAACACCTCGCTTTCATCTAGTTCGTGATCAATCAAGTTCAGAACTGGCATCTCCTAGACATCACACATTCTTTGAACAACCGCGTTGCTCGCAAATTAATTCAAAGAGGGGTAAATGTAATACCCTAAAAATGGTGATCTAAACCATGGACCCCTAATCTCGACAACATCACCAAGGTCCTAACCAAAGGCAGTTAAATCAATCTTGAGCACACAATTAATTTCTAAAATCATCAATGTCACATGGTAAATTAATCACTCAATATTAAATAAATATTTATTTAATTAATTAAATCAATCCAAGTAAATCATTTTAAATAATTATCTTATTTATTTTATTAAATATCCTAGCATATTTAATTAAATAAATCAATTTGCCATAAATCTTCCAAAAAAGAAACAAATCAAGAAAGAGGAATTAGAAATTATGAGCACAAATCTTCAAAAAAAGGAAATAAATCAAAAAAGGAATTAATTGACAAAAAAGAATTAAAAATTGAGAAAAGAAATCAATTGGAGAGAATCTTGAAAAACAAATAAAAAATTGATAGATAATCTCAAAGAAAGCAATTAAAACAATTAAATATTAAAATTGAATGAAATAGAGAATAAATCAGTTTTTTCTGATTTTATCTTAATTTTAGTTCAATTTCCTTTAAAATTGAGAAAAGCATCCAATCACATCAATTCACCTAGATTGTGCTTCCTCTTGGAAAATCTTGACCACTCATCATCATTTGATCTCAGCCTTTGGTTTCTTTCTGAATTTTCTATAAATTCAAGCTCTCATCTCTCATTCAAAGATACTGGAGAATATATTCTTATCATGTTGTTTTTGTCTAGGTTCATTAATAGTTGTGCATTTAGATATTCACATATTAGTTATTGCATACATGTTTAGATCATTTATCTCATTTATTGCTTAAATCATGTCAGATTAAATCTTGCATTCATCTAGCTTAAATCCATGTTCATATAGCTTAAAAATCCTTTGTTTAGGTGTTGTCTAGTCACTGGATAGCCTAGCAATCTAAGAGCAATCTAAACTCGCATCTACTAGAAGGCAATGGGCCAATTTGTTATGGTTTTATTATTCATTGATTATATCTATCTAACCATGCATGTAATGACTTAATTGAAGTGTTGTGTATTCCAGATATAGATACAGGTCCACTTTTCACACACACAGATGTCACTCCACCAATAAGTGGAACTTATCTCTTATCATGCAATGTGTGAATCATAGTGTTGTGAGATAAGGAAGAAGAGATGTACATCAAGTGCATGAAATTAGGGATATGCACTAAACTGACTGAGAAGGCATGTTGAGATGCTAGTACAGATCAAGAGTGTTTACCAATATGTAAATCCACCATAATATGAGAAAGGTGCAGATACAGATGACTTCCCACTTTGTGGGAATGTGCATGCTTCAGATAGACATGTCTAAAGACTGGATTAGGTGTTCCACCAATAGTTCAACAAGTGCAGACATAAGGAGTCAACCGATATAATGTGAGATACTGACAAGGTTAGTAAACTAGGAGGAAAGAGGAACCAGTAGAGTGTCTGATCGGTGATCCTATCTGGACCAACATGAAGAGTCAAGCTGGCAGTTGGTCGATATGGATGCCACATGGATTCAAGGTGGTGGACCTGCATTCGAATGAAGAAGGAATGTACACTAACGAGGTAGTTGCAGAGTTGGTCAACATTAGTGGAAGATCCCACAATTCACAAGATGTGTTGCAGAGGTTTGCGGCTTGAGGTCTGGAGGAAACCTTAGAGCCAACCAAGAGTGTTTGAAGAGATTGAGGTGGGTGAAGGAAACAACAATATAGATCTTGGTGTCTGACCAAGAGATCAGCTGACAAGGTAAAAAGAAGATTGCCAAAGATAGAAGGTGTGGTAAAGAAGGTGCAATAATGATAAAAATGTATTGTTGGTTGTCAGAGAGATCAAATCGGGGAAGATCTGATTGGATTTGGTTTGCCTCAAAGGTGATGAGGAAACCCTAACTGCCCATGTTTTTGAATTTGTTTTTGGCAAGAAAACCAGTCTATAAATATGAAGGCCAAAGACATAGTAAGTGTTGCTACTAAAGAGAAGAGGATAGTGCTACTGCAAAGTGATTGAGTGTTACTTCTGCATGTGAGAGAAAAACAACCAAGTTCTCAACAAGTATTTGATAAAAGAGGTAGATTCAAGAGTAGAACTAGTAGTGGTTATACTGGCATAGCAGAAGTGAAGAGAGTTGCAGAGAAGGTAGACAGTGGACTGGTAGAGTATAGCACTGGTAAAGTGCAGAGTAGTGAGGAGGAGATTCAACAAAGAAGAAGAAGAGGAGAGGTGTATCGATAGGTAATGTAGGCAGTAGAGTAGCAGAATTCTGAGTCAGTGTAGAAGAGAAGGTATCTCATCGGCAGAGTAAGGTATATGAAATGGTTACAAGATTCACTTGTAGGAAGACAACTACTTTTGTAATTGATGTTTTAAATCTAAACGCTGAGTTGTAGCTCAGTGCGTGGGTTGTAGCCCATAAACAAGTTAGGGGTTGGTGCTCCTTGGGTTGGTGCCCTAAACCAAAGGTTGGTGCTCCTTGGGTTGGTGCCCTAAACATTGTAATAGAGTTTTCATTGTGAGGCTGGATTGGAGCAGTAGTCTCTAGCAGCATTGCTCACTGAGGTTTTTCCCATCTTGGGTTTTCCTCATACATACTGGTGTTATGTGACACCCTTTATGTGTGTTTGCATTTGTGTTGGTCTCTCCTCTAACTGGCAAGTCTACATTGTGTTAGTTCCCATAAACCGTACTCACATCTAGATTGTTAAAGGGAAAATTTGAGAACCACTGATTCACCCCCTCTCAGTTGTACATTGTGTCTAACAATTGGTATCAGAGCGTAGGTTCTTATCTAGATGAGCTTTCTCCAGCTAGGGTAGATTTCGGCTTAAGGACACAATGGTTTGGTTAGTGTCAATCCATGCTCCTGTGTTTGATGGTTCAAACTATTCTATTTGGAGTTGTAGAATGGAAGTCTTCCTATCCTCTCTAGGGTTTGATATATGGATGTCGGTTATCAATGGTCTCCCTAGGAATGTCAGTCCTCCCACCTAATCTGAAGAAGAAAGAAGTTGCTTGTGCAATGAAGAAGCCATGAAGGCCATATTTAGTGGGCTCACCGGTGATGTCTCCTCACAAGTGGATAAGTGTAAATCAACAAAGAGTCTATGGGATAGACTAAGGAAGCTCTATGGAAATGAACCCTGCACTACTAGATTAGTGTGTGGAAGTGAGAATAACAATGTAGTAGATACATGTGTAAGTGATGAAGGCAGATCCACTAGCAGTCACAACATTCATGAAGAAGGAACCCATCTCCTCATGGCTCAAGGATCTGAAGATGAGGTTCACATCTGAAAGTGATAAGGCAAGTAGATCCCACCAATAAGATGTGTTTGGCAGTGATGATGAGGAAGAAGGAGATAAAATAGATAGATATAGCGATCAAGATCTATTTGATAGTGAAGGAGAAGAAGAAGAAGATGAAGAACTAGATCTTGAGTGTGAAGTGGTAAGTGCTCTAAAAGAGCTTCAAAATGTTAGAAATGATTTTAAAATCTACAATAGATTAGTTCATGAGGATTGTAGTCAGTTGAGAACCTGCCTTGATGTGTCAAACCAAAAGGTTTGATTATTGACCTCTCAACTAGAAGAGACAAAAAGATTGGCTAATGATTTGAAATTAGTCTTGGACTCCAAGGAAAGTGAAAGGGAGAATTGAAGAAATGAATACAAGATATTCAATAATGCTACTATAGTATAGTAGAACCGACTAACAAATTGCCTTGAGGAATTTGAGAAATGCATCTCAGAGTTGAAGTCTTAGGCAACGAACATCAAGGTATGTTGGTGTGAAGATCTAGCATCTAGGCTAGAAATTAAAGATAAAGAATACCAAAAACTACTTGGAGAAATGGAGACTCTCCAAAATGACCTTGAGAAATGTCAGGATGAGCTCAAGGTAAGAATCCGGTTTGATGGCAACAATGATGCCTTGGATAGAATGTTGAAAAAGAAAAAGCATGCCAAGGACACTGAAGGGTTAGGAAGTGGTGTCGGTCAATGCTCCACCAGCAAGAATGTCCCCCACAATGACATACAGTTTGTCTCCTCAAATGGAGAAAACAAGGGATAGACCTTCATAGTTAGAATTGCTCCCTGAAAGAAGGTTGTCCTAAGAACAATCGGTGAAGACATATAGACAAGAATGAAGACCGGTGCTACAAGAAGGAGGAACAATGCAGATCCCAAAGGTAAAGGGAGGATGGGAGAAGATAGCTTCACTGGAAGCAACAAAATGAGGAAGCACCAGAAAAGACCTCCTACCAGCAAAGGATAAAGAAATGCTACCACCCACAAGGAAAAACATGTGTGGGAGAAGAAGAGACTAGATGGAAGAGATGCATAGAATGGACAACCAAGGATCCATTCTCAAAAAGGAAGAAATCGAGATGCTAAACTGGTAAGATCTCCTCATGCATGGAAAAATAAATTTATAAGTCATATGCCATCCTTTATCGGTTACTTCTTTGCATGTAATTCTTATGGCCATAGGGTAGAGGAATTTAGAAAGAGATCTAGAAAGAATAATATAGGATCTCATGGAAATCATGCATATGAGAAAAATGTATCCAGGAGTAGATACATGCATGTCCCCTCTCTAGGTTATGCAAATGTTGTTTGTCATAACTGCAATGGTTTTGGCCATAGAGAGTTTGAGTGCAGGAAGATGAACCTATAGTCACATGGTGGCTGGTATAACTATGCTTTGTAGAAAGGTATATATAGAGCATATGGAAGTCAAAGACATGCATGGAACAAAAGGAGAAATGTCCCTATAGGAGCAAGAGGTCCATTAGTTTTGGTTACCAGTCTTAGCAACATGGCCAAAACAAGATGGTTAAACTAGTATGTCAAGAGATTCCCCAAACATGAAGTTGGGATGGATGTTGTCTGCTACTATAGCACTACTTTTGGCCATGATGGAGAATGAGGAAATGGAAGGACCCATCAGCTAAAGAAGGAAAGACCTACTCCTAAGCCTGAAAATGGGAAGATGAATGAGACCAAGTAGGTATGGAGGAAGAAGACCATGGACCACCACTATGCACTCATTACATAGGTGGTATCTCCTAAAGGCTAAAAGAGATGTAGGATCTTAGGGGGAGTAATATACTAAATTTATCATTCACCCCCTCAGTGATGAAGGGAACATGGAAGAACATGTTTTTATCAATATGAAAGATTATATCACTATTGTTGTATTAATATATGACAAGATAACAATCAGAACCAGATACAGTGTTGTCAAGTGTCAGGAGTCACAAGGAGGTGGTCTGATAGTGATAGTGGACTGGTATAGGAGACTGGTGTATATAGGATGTTTACCAACCTAAATACTAATAGTTACTTGCAAGTTATATAAGACAATGAAGTTGGAGATCATTGTAATAGCCCTAGTAAAATGGTTTGTGGAGTTCATGTCTCAGGTGGTATTGGAAAAGTCCTGAATGACATATGTTGGCCTCGGGGTTGATCATGCAAGCATGCATATTTTTGGGCTAACTGATTTAATTTATGGCATGATAATGTCATTTTATGGCATTGTGTGGTTCTAGGATCATGTCATAGGTTTTGGTGGCAACAATGGAGCTGAAGAATCATCAGATGATCACATTTGCATAGCTAAATCGATATATGGAGGTGTTTGAGGCCTCGGTGTTAGACCCCACTGGAGATGAGGACCTGAGATGTATGACTTGGGGGGAGTTCAAGTGGCTATGATGCAAAACCAATATGCTTGAAATTGGAAGAGTAAGTGTACTGACTGCCTAAAACTATAGATGATGAAAATTTATAGTAGGAATACCCAAGAGAATTTCATTGTAAGGAGTATTTACCTATCATTTGGTTGGTTGTATTCATATTAAAATCACATTTGATTCCTACTTGTCAGTTGGCTGGTTGTATTGGCAGTACAATCACATTTGATTACTAAAGAATTTTGGGATGAAATAGGAAGTGTTGTAGGGTGACCGACAGGTGAGTAGTATTCAATGACACATCAACAATTGGTATCAATCTTTCTGCAAATTGAGTGCTCTATAAAATAGTATGAAACTTGCATGCTCAACTAGTGTCAATTGATGGTTAGGTTCTCCATCTCAAGTGTTTTGACTTGATAAAATGCAACAAAAAGTAATAATTGGTATCAGAGGAGGAGAGACTCTAGTAAAGAAAAAGGGGAGAAATAATTTTTTTAGTGACTGATAAATACAAGGATGAATGATACCCTGAAAATGCCCTTTGCCATTGTTGTCAAAGGGGGAGAAGGATTCTGCAGTATACAACATACTACATGTGTTGAGAATCCATGGATTAGACAAAGGGGGAGAAGAATTACGTAGTATGTCGGATACTACATGAGTTGACATCAATGCCAAAGGGGGAGATTGTTGGTATTGTGTTGTCATTGACATCAACTAGTATGGGATGACTACCAGTATGAGAGATGTATGTGCAACATTTTCATGAAGGATTATAGAATGAGATATCTTGGATATCACTTTGTGTTGTAGAACACCGGTAAGGCAAGGAAGATGACCACTGGAGTCACCTGTACACAAGTTAGTGCATGACTTGTGTGGATGAAATGGTAAGGTGATCGGTATTAGTACAATATATCACCAGTAAGGAAAGGATGTCAACTGGTAAGTGTTGTGTTGACATGGAGAAGTCAAACCAACCAAATGAGTGGTTGTCAGCAGACAATGCTCATGACCAGCATACAAGCTGGATGGCCAAGGTGTTTAGGTTGTTGTTTGTTTGAAGAGGCAGATTGTTACCTAAATCACATCAACACAGTAGGAGAAAAATGAACAGATGATAGGTATGCTATGAAGTTGCAGAACAATAGGACTCCCTCTGGATGAAGATGCAATCATCATGAGAAGCAATGGCTGATAGTGAAAATGCCATCACTAGATCACATGTGTCTATTTGAAGGTTTGCTGCTCAAACAGGGAAGTCACATGAGTATATTGTAGGATGTATAAGACAAGGTGTCACTCCACCAGTAAGTGGAACTTATCTCCTATCATGCATTGTGTGCATCATAGTGTTGTGAGATAAGGAAGAGGAGGTGTGCATCAATTGCATGAAATTAGGGATATGCACTAAACCGAATGAGAAGCCATGTTGAGATATCGGTATAGATCAAGAATGTTTACCAGTATGTAAGTCCACCATAATATGAGCAAGGTGTAGATACATATGACTTCCCATTTTTTCAGAATGTGCATGCTTGGGATAGACATGTTTGAAGACCGGTTTAGGTGTTCCACCAATAGTTTAACAAGTGCAAACATGAGGAGTCAATCGGTAGAATGTGAGATACTAGCAGGGTTAGTAAACCAATAGGAAAGAGGAACCAGTAGAGTGTTTGGTTAGTGATCCTATTTGGACTGACATGAAGAGTCAAGATGGCAATTGGTCGACATGGATGCCACATGGAGTCAAGGTGGTGGACCTACATTCGAATGAAGAAGGAATGTATACCAACAGGGTAGTTGTAGAGTTGGTCGATATTAGTGGAAGATCCCACAATTCATGGGATGTGTTGCAGAGTTGTTGCAGAGGTTTGCAGCTTGAGGTATGGAGGACAACTTAGAGCCATCTAAGAGTGTTTGAAGAGATCGAGGTGGATGAAGGAAACAACAATACAAATGTAGGTGTTTGACGAAGAGATCAACTAACAAGGTAGAAAGAAGATTGCCAAAGATAGAAGGCATGGTCAAGAAGGTGTGATAATGGCAGAGCTGTACCATTGGCTATTAGAGAGATCGGAATGGGGAAGATCTGATTGGATTTGGTTTTCCTCAAAGGCGATGAGGAAACCCTAACCGCCCATGTTTTTGAATTGGATTTTGGTAGGAAAACCAGTCTATAAATATGCAGGCCAAAGACATAGTACGTGTTGTTGTTGAAGAGAAGAGGATAGTGCTACTGCAAAGTGATTGAGTGTTACTTCTGCATGTGAGAGAAAATCAGCCAAGTGCTCAACAAGTATCTGAGAAAAGAGGGAGAGTGAAGAGAAGAACTAGTAGTGGCTATACTAGCAGAGCAGAAGTGAAGAGAGCTGTAGAGAAGGCAGAAAGTGGACTGGTAGAGTATAGCACCGATAAAGTGCAGAGTACTGAGGAGATCTAGTAGAGAAGAAGAAGAGGAGAGGTATACTACTAGGTTTTGCCAACAATAGAGCAGTAGGTGAGAGCAGCAGAAGTGTGAGTTAGTGTAGCAGAGAAGGTATCTCACCGGCAGAGTAAGGTATATGAAATGGTTACAAGATTCACTTGTAGCAAGACAACTACTTTTGTAATTGATTTTTTTTTTGTGAACACTGAGTTGTAGCTCGGTGTAGGGGTTGCATCTCCTTTAGGTTGTAGCCCATAAACAAGTTAGTGGTTGGTGCTCCTTGGGTTGGTGCCCTAAATTAGGGGTCAGTGCTCCTTGGGTTGGTGCTTCTTGGGTTCGTGCCCAAAACATCGTAACAAAGTTTTCATTATGAGGCTAGATTGGAGCACTAGTCTCCAGCAACATTGTTCACCGAGGTTTTTCCCATATTGGGTTTTCCTCATACATATTGGTGTAATGTGATGCCCTTTATCTGTGTTTGCATTTGTGTCGATCTCTCCTCTAACCGATAAGTCTGCATTGTGTTAGTTCCCATAACCAATACTCACATCTAGGTTGTTAAAGGGAAAAATTGACAACCACTAGTTCACCCCCCTCTCAATGGTACATTGTGTCTAATAGGATTATCTTTGAGGTTAATGCATGTGTATTCCTTACATAGGACTTATTCTTGGTTTGAAATGGCACATCTCATATGCATAATCTCACCTAAGGAAACATGTGATCCTTCCCCCTAATCCATCCTTTTCTTCTTTGTTGGGGGGAAAGGATAGATTCCCCATTTCTCCCTTCATCTCTAAATTTTTATTATTCCCTTTAGGAGTTTCATTTCTCACGTGTTGATATCATATATAACATGACATGATATATATTTTATGACTAATCTCTCCTTAAGTGGATATATGCAATCTTTCTCTTCCCCTTTTTGTCTTTAAAGATTTTCTCTTCTATGAAGACACATTTTACATATATAAATGTATTTTCTTACATTGAATGTATATCTATGTGAGTATATTGTGCATTTTTTCATATCTAATCTCTTCTTCGAAGGGTTTATAATTCTTTTTCTCACTCTCCCTCTTTGAAGATTACCTCTTCCTTTAAAGCTCCATTATACATAAGTTGATGTCCCTTCTTACATGGGATTATCCTTCATGTGAGCACATGCTTGTTCCTTGGTTAGGATATAATCTTTGTTTGAGATGGTATGTCTCTTATGAATAATTTTTCTTTAGAAGCTGTGTAATTCTTCTCATTATCCTTGCACTTGGGGGGCAATGATTTCTCTCTCTTACATTCTCTAAGGATCAACTTTTCCTTTGTTGAGCGGTGTTTACTTATAGGTTGGTATCATTCCTTGTGTGAAATTGTCTTTTTCTCAAGAATTATGTCATATAAAAGATGTGTAAGTCATTGGCTTCAACCTCTTATTTAGTATGAAATGTATACCTTTCATAAACTTACTCTATCATATACATTCAAATGTTTGTCATCCTTCATCAAGAATCTCTTTCACTTAGCAATAGGGGGAAGGTATGAATTGTAGTGTCCCTCCTTGAATTGTCTTTTGTTTCATGTATGATATACTTTATAGACTCATTTATGATGCTTTGGATTGGGAATATGACTCTATTTTACACTTCAGATGTTCATGATGATGCTAGACCTATATGGACATATGCTAATTGATGATCTATGTGGTTGATGATATTTTCTATTTATAATTATGTTATATGATGGACATGTGTTGATGGATCCTATATGTTTTTCTATGTTAGATGGATTATATTGCTTATGGATTTGATGACATTTTGGTTATACTAACCCATTTTCAAGATTATATGTGATGATCGACATTATGATGTTTAGGTTTTTTCTATGACTATCTTCATGATAGAGACAATGCCACATCACTCATTGCGAGTATGATGGGGCATTTCAATTCTCTATCACTTGCTTGTCTACGATATATTTGTATATGTTGTCTTGGGGATTCATGGTGTTAGAATCAGAGATCACTGAGAGGGGGGCTGAATCAGTGATCTATCAAAAAGAAAATCCTCAAACTTATTCTTTATCCACCGAATAGCAATGCATGACAAAAAAGGGACATAAACATACAAGAAAGAGTACAGAAATCCACAACACGGGAATTTCTATGTGGAAACCTGAAAAGGGGAAAACCAGAGTGGGTCTAAAACCTACAATATTTATATATTATGGCTAGAAGTACATAAATATTACATAGATAGGGAATGCACTTGCATTTAGGCTCACTACCTAGAGGTCACTACTTAGATATAGTTGCCCAGAAGGATACAACCTTTAGGGATGTCTCACTGACTTACAATTTGATTATAATGAGAAAATACAATGAAATGAACTCTCAATTAGCATCCGATTATGCAAGGATGAGTTCTAGTTAAGCACTAAATCTCTGACTATCTTTTCTCTATTGAATACTCTATTTCTTTCTTAGTCAGCTACCGGTTGGTTTGAAAGAAAAGTGTGCACGTTAAACCGTGCTGAATCGCACCAAAGTGGATCACCACACCACTAACACACCAAAAATCAATTGCCAAATCGATCTTATATATCCACTCTTAACACAAAAGCAATCTCCTTCAAGTTGTCTTCAATAAGTGTAACATGTAGCTCCAAGTCAGCTTCAATCTCAAACAAAAAATAGCATTGGACCAAAATATTATAATCACACACTTCCTAAAGGTTTCCCAATCACCAAGATCACAATAATAATCACCAAAAACACTGAAATCATCAGAAATCATTCTAGACCAAAATATTATCGAAATACCCTGTTATACCGCTTAACTACCTACAGGTTAACTCTAGCTTTTGGATAAGATGAATCACAACTACCAGATCAAATCACCAAGAAGAGTTGTCATCAATGACAACCCTAGACCATAAATCAGGGATCAAAAGTCATTGAATGAGTGTTAGTTACCAACAATCCCCCCCTTTGGAATTGATGGCAACACCTGTGAAAAATGGCTAAGTGTTGAAACCTATACACTGGATGAAAGAATAAAAGAATTCTAAGGATGCCCCTTAGATCAACAATCCAAAAATCTGCATCACCAAACTGTACACTCTATACACAATTAGTTTGTACATTTTTGACCTCATCTCTCCCCCTTTGATAACAATGCCAAATATGGGGTGCTACCCAAAATAGATATACAAATGACAAACGTTTTACAAATACTTGAATAGGTCAGCATAAATAGTCATAAAAAATCCCAGGTGAGTTTCCCTCCCACTCTTCAGGTTATCCAAAATTGTGATAAATGCATTAAATATAGTAGTATGAATTTCTAATTCTCTCAAATTTAATGGTATAGGCTGGGCCATTTCCTTCATACAGTTTGCCTTATTACTTAGCATAGTATCTAACTAGATGGAAATCAGGTTCTGGAGTTCACCCAATTTCCTCAAAAATTTCTCCTTATTTTCTTGAAGGCTTGAGAGCTAATAATTTAAGGCTATAATCTGTCCATCAATACTTCTAGTTAATGTTACACTAGGGTCAAAATATTGAGAAATACTTGCAATCTTTCCCTCGCTAACTCCTATCTGATTATCAATATTAATAGTTGATGCTCTGCAAAAAGGATTAGAAAATCTGTTTGATGGCAACACACACAAGAGCACAAGAAACAAACATTAGTGTTAGCAACAAAAGATTATCCTAAACAGGCATATCAAGAGAGATATTAAGCATGAAATAGAAAGCATATAAACATAGAATAAAATAGCTAATCAAGATGCTCATAGTTGCTCCTCCCTTGTTCCTCTCCTCTCCAAGTCCCAAATGAGTGTAGCTCTCAATAGCTTTTTGCACTATGGATGCTTATGGAGGATTGAGATTTAATATTAAGCTTCAAATATGAAATGAAAAGCTAAATACTATGCTATTGATGCTAAAATGATTGATTTTACCAAAAAGACAAGATTTTAGTTATGCTATGCTAAATGCTCTCTAAAAATGTCTATAGCCTAAATGCATACAAGTTTTCAGGATCTGGATTATGAAGGAATGGGCTCTATTTATAGGAAAAATGGAGCAATGGATGGCCAGGATTGAAAGGTTTAATCAAGGGTCAAGCTTGAAAGTTGGGGATCCATGTGCACAATTTGCACCAATGAAATGGTGACAAGTGTCAACATAAGATTGGGTTGAGAGAAGAGGTTGGAGGCATTAAATGCCTAAGGAGACCTCATGGTTATCTAGAAGGTAAGGGTCAAGCCTAAATTAGGATTACCCACTGGATTAGGAGTTAATGCAAGGATAAACCTTTGTGCAAATGATTAAGAGATAATCATGGTCAAAGCATTAAAGGCTTGATGAGACCCTTGGGTTGGGTAGAGGTTGAGTCAAAACAAATGTTTTAACCATGTGGGAGGGTTTGAGGTAACCATTAATGGTTATTGGAGACTTTGGGGATTAAGTGGTTGATTGTTGAAAGCCTTCAATGGTTATCAAAGACTTTGAGCCATTTAGTGGTTGAAGGTTGGAAGCTTTCAAAGGTTATCCAAGACTTTGAGACATTTAGTGGTTGAAGGTTGAAAGCCTTTAATGGTTATCAAAGACTTTTAGGCTTTGAGAAGTGACTCCATTTTGCTTAGGAATGTGACAATAATTAGGGGATGGATTAAGTTAATTAGGAAGGGGTTAGAAGAATCTAGAAGGGGATTAGATTTTGCAAGTGGATTTGGTGGGTGAGGGAAAATAGGATTTTATTAAAATAAAAATTCATTTATTTCAATAAATGTGTGCAAGTTGTATTTGGATAAATATTCAAATAAATATTAATTTATTTAAATGAAAAAAAGGAAGATAAAGCATTAAAATGCTTGAAGACTTTGAGGGGAACCATTAAAGGCTTCAAGACTTTAAGGAAAACCATTAAAGTCTTAAGAAGACTATAGAAGGAAGCCATCAAGTTTGAAGACTTTAAAGCCATCAAGTTTGAATACTTTAAGGGAAACCATTAAAGGTTTCAAGTGGGTGAGGATAAATAGGATTTTAAATAAATAATTTATTTAAAATAGTTGTGCAACTTGCTTTTGTAGGAAAATACAAGTGGGTGGAGGATAAAGGTGATTTAAATAAATGATTTATTTATTTAAATGTGAGAGGTGGGATTTTGGGGGATTTAAATAAATATTAATTTATTTAAATGTGAGAGGTGGGATTTTGGGGGATTTAAATAAATATTAATTTATTTAAATGTGAGAGAAGATTTAATTAAACAAATATGTTTTATTTATTTAATTAATGGTATGAATTTGGTTAAGTGAATTAAATCAAATAAATTGAATAATTTATTTAATTAATAGGAGAAGAGGGTTAAGATGAATTAATTAAATATTAATTTAATTAATTATTAATTGATGGTTAAATTATCAAATAAATACTAAGTATTCATTTAATTAAGTGGACAGATTTATGTGACTACAATAGTGAACTTAGGAAAAATAAGACAAGATTTATATAATTTACCAGCTTCTGACAATGTGTCAGAAATAGTATGCCATCTCTTATTTAGTGTTACCTTGTCATCTTCAATCATTTTTAGGAATGTTTGTTTTTTAACATCTTTAAACCTTTCTAAAACTTTCTGAGTAGCCGTCTTCTCCAAAGAATCAAAATTGGTATTTACACTATTAATCAATTGTAATAATTTACCGGAGGGACTATTATTTAAATCTAACCATACATTGGAAGCCACTTTCTGCAAAGCATCTATAGACATCAAAATTATCTTTTTATCTTCATTCTCTGATTTCACTAGATCTTGACTGGCTTGAGGTTGTACTGCAACAAAAAGCATTATCTTCTTACCAAGAGACATCTTCCCAAGATCAATCGAGCCATCAAGATTGATCAAAATCTAAAGCGAGATCCCTGTAACCAGAGGAGCTTTACGTTTTTCCACCTTAGTTACCTCAGCTTCTCCTAACACAACATCCTTCTTCTCTTCCTTGTCCCTAATATTAGTTTGTTGAATCACAGGGGTTGCAGAGCTATCTATCACTGGAGGATTGCCACTAGTCTCAATATCAATTGTGGTATTACCTTGGTCTTTTGGTTGATCTTAAGACTGAGTCTCAACCTTCTAACTTCGAAAATCACCTTGCTTATCTTCCGGCTGAGATGGTCTAAATGCATCTTTGTACAGAGGGTCATTCTGAATTCCTTTTTGTTTGCCTCTTCAATTAACTTATTAATTTTACTTTGGGTAATACAGGTACATCTATTTACTAGCTCTCTCTGCTTCATTTATCTTTCAATTTTGCTTGCATTCATTCTTCTAGCATCTATTAAACTGTACAATTCCTTTGGAATGGAATATTCTAATTTAATTAATGTTTGACTGAAATTATGTAAGTATAATACTACTACTTCCTTAACTTTCTTTTGGTCACCATCATCAAAATGCTCAAAATTTGCTTCAATGTTCTTCAAATTGTCATCCACTAATATTTCATCTATCAAATGATCTGTTGATAGTGGAGGAATGATTGTGTACTTACCTTGTATGTTGCCAGACTCAAGGACTTTGTTGAGTTGATTTTTTACCTATCTACCTTTTTGGGATCTTCCAGTAGGAGTAGGATCTAACTTATTCTTTTTGTTTTGTTGTGCTCCATCGGATTGAGGCTTTCTCACTAGTCTGATAAACTCTCCCTTTTTCTTAGCTCTTCCTACTTCTTCCTCGGATTTAGTTTCTGAGGCCACTAGAGATACTACAACATAGGTTATTTTTTATTTTTCTTTCTACTTTTACACACCTTTTCATGATGGACTAGGTTTCACAGGCTATACCACCAGAGTGGGAGCATAATTAGTTACCTTAGGTTTTTCCTTGGAGGGAACCAGATCAACCTTGAGTTTCTTGGTTTCCTCTTTGTCCTCCTTTTGAGCATATTTTTTTCTTCCTTTCTTCACCTCCTCCTTGGTGAGACCCATTTGAGCAACTACTTCTTTTTCCATATTAGTGACTTTTCTCTTTTAGGTAGGAGTAGTGAACTGCATATGTAAACTAAGGTCCTTTTCCTTGAATGTGCCAAATCTCCCTTCCTTGGGATCCATTGGTTGAATCAGAAGGTGTTGTGAATATGCCTCAAGTGTACCAAATTCAACTTCATACCCCATGGGAATGATCCAAACTATCCAGGGCTCCACTCCTTCCATCATACATTGATCCTTACTGACCATGAAGCAAATGGTTTGCTCATATTTCTCAACAACCTCCTTCAGAATCCTCTCCCTATTCTTCATTGTGGCTTCAAAGGTTTTAAAATATCTATAGAGGGCAGATATCCTCATGGTTGCATCACCAACTCCCCATAGACCTTCCTTGATCTACATGGCCACCAATCTATCATAGGCCCATTGGAAAGAAGTATAGTGCTAGGCAAATAGGGAGTGTACCATATTTAAAAGTATGATTTTTATCCTGCTTGATTTTCTTCAGATTGCTCAATAATTCATTCAAAAGTCCAGTGCATAGATCATACCTCTTATCTTCCTTGAGAATTTGGTACATAGAGTAGATAGTATTATCGGAGACAAAGTTGTATTAGTTGGACTGGTAAACCTTGTATCTGACTACCACTAAATCAAAATTCACATCATTCTCCAAAATGTCATTCACAGTCATGGATCTACTATCAAATTTGGATCTAGTGGTAGCTATGATGGTGTCATTTGATACTTTACTTAAACTAGACACATCACCGGTTTCAACTAAACTAGTTACAACATAGACTGCTTGCTTGGTGATTTTGTGAGGCCTATCAAGCCATATAAACTCATCATACATGAGGCTAAAGATGTAGCGGATCCATTATGCCTCATCAAACAATAAAAAATGTACGAACTGTCAGAAACCCTTATCTTGCAGCACCTTATATTTGGGTTTGATATTTCCCAAACCGTTGGCCAAAGGCTTGTTTTATAGGTCTAACATGTATGTATTGCTAAGCTCTTCAAGGTCATAGCAAATGTAGGCCTTGATATCTTCATTGTGCAACACGTCATAGGGAACGAATGAGAATGCTCCTACCAGATCATCCTTGACTGATTTAAATGGATGTTTCTTAAAGACTGGATGATCCTTATCCTTAATTTCAACCACTAGAGGAGTTACAATACGAGAAACTGAAGTCATTTCAAATCCTAGGGTTTTTGAAAAACTCAAAATCAGAACAGATAGATACCTTGCTCCACAACCAAGAACTAAAATTCACTCAGAAGTTGTTGAAATTGTTGTTGAGATCACCAAGTTGCTTTTCTCTCTCCTCTTCTCTTACTCACTTGATCACATTGTGACAAATGAAGTCTTGAGATGCACTTTTATCCTTTGAAAACCTAATTTTTCATTGTCATAAATGCAACAATCGGTTATCATGATCTTCATGAAATTTTATATCGGAGCACAAGATCCTTTAGAAAATTTCAGATATCATCTGCACATATTATTTAGTCCTTCTTCAATCTTCTGGAATCGATTGCAGACCACCGAAGAGGGGGTTCTTAGAATCTGCATGAAAATCTCCCCCTAAGCCATAAATCCCTAGTTACAAGTTGAAGATCCTGCACTGCATTTGGGTGCAGACTCATTGTCAACTCATTTCTCATCCATATCTTCTCATGCTTCTCCTTGATCTCTTCTACTTTTGCTTTTCCTTTCTCATCTAATTTGTTCTTATCTACCGAAGCATTGTTCTTGCTTCTGCAGTACTTTGCAATGTGACCAGTTTTGTTGCATGCTCAGCAAACAACATTATTTTGTATAGGTTCAAAGTTCATCTAATTTGGTTTGTCCTACACTAATTAGAGATGTGTCCAACTTTCCACAACCATAACATGTTTTACTTTGAAGCTTATTCACTATTGCTCTACACACATTTGACTTGTGTCCAAAGTTATTGCATATGAAACACTGATGTGTAAAGGTAGGAAAATTATTCATGTTGTTCATCATATCATTATTGTTCATCATTCTATTATTCATCTTACTTCTACACTGACTCACCATATGACCAAATTTGTTGTAAGTAAAGGATCTATAATTAAATTTATGAGCATTAGGCTATCTTATTAGAGGATTCTTTCTCTTCTTCTAATCAAGTTTAGCATTGCCTTGTCTAGATCTAGAGGATTCGCCTTTCTCAAATCCTAGACCTCACATATCCTTTCCATGTCTCTGACTTTCCAACATCTCATCAAGCCTTGTTGAACTATATTTGAGTTTTTCTTTGTATTCATTAGCAGTAGCAAGTTCATCCCTTAAGGTAGCAATCTGTCTTTCAATTTCTTGACCATTATTCCTTGATTGTGTCAACTCAAGCTTCAGCTGATCATTCTCATAGGTAAGCTTGAAGCATTCATCATCTCTTTCCTTTAATGATCATGCTAGATTCTTTTCATTCTTATTTTGGTCCTTAATTTCCTTAGTCAGTCTCATCACAATGGATTGCATCTCATTCTTCAAAGCAACATTCTCTCTCTCAAGCTTGTTAACCTCATCAACATTGTCCTAGTATTCCATGATTTGATCTTCTTTCTCCTTCAACATGTCCATTAATTCCTTCTTTTCTCTATAGACACTTCCTTGATTCTTTAGCTCACTAATGAATTCATCAATAGAATTCAGGTTCTTCTTGAAGGTAAAGGCCTCACTTCTAGCTACATCAAAACCCTCAAGTGCCACATTAAGTAGGCTTTGAAAACCAGAATCCATAGAATCAATCTCCCAGATCTTCCTCAATTAGTTAACTTCCTTAGAGGAACTAGGCTCTGATACCAATTGTTAGAATCAAAGATCACTGAGAGGGGGGGTGAATCAGTGACCTACAAGAAATCAAATCCTCAAACTTATTCTTTATCCACCAGTTAGCAATGCATAACAAAAAGGAACATAAACATACAACAACAAATACACAAATCCACAACACTGGAATATTTTCTTGGAAACCTAGAAAGGGAAAAACCATGATGGGGCTGGAACCCACAATATTTATATACTATATAGCTAGGAGTACATAAATATTACATAGATGGTGAATGGACTTGCATTTAGGCTCACTGCTCAGATATAGTTGTCTGAAAGGCTACAACCTTTAGGGAAGTCTCATTGACTTACAATTTGATTATAATGAAAAAATAAAATGAAATGAACTCTCAATTAGCATGTGATTATATAAGAATGAGTTCCAGTTAAGAGGTGAATCTCAGACTGTCTTTGCTCTACTGAAAACTCTATTTATATCTCTGTTAGCTACCAGTTGG
Organism: Cryptomeria japonica; assembly: GCF_030272615.1. Classification (NCBI taxonomy): domain Eukaryota; kingdom Viridiplantae; phylum Streptophyta; class Pinopsida; order Cupressales; family Cupressaceae; genus Cryptomeria; species Cryptomeria japonica. The sequence continues at coordinate 656,998,206 of NC_081414.1, forward strand.
TCTAAAAGAAAAGTGCGCATGTGAAACTGCTCTCAATCACACTAAAACAGATTACCACACCACTAACACACCGAAAATCAATTTCCAAATCGATCTTATACATCCACACTTAGCAAAAAAGCAATCTCCTTCAAGTCGGCTTCAAGAAGTGTAACATGTAGCTCCAAGTCGGCTTCAATCTCGAACAAAACATAGGACCAGACCAAAAGATTATAATCACACACTTCCTAAAGGTCTTCCCAATCACCGAGATCACAAAAACAATCACCAAAAACACCACAATCATTGGAAATCATTTTGGACCAAAATATTACTAGAATACCCTATTATAGTGGTTAACTACCTATTGGTTAACTCTAGCTTCTAGATTATATGAATCATGACTGCTGGATAGAATCACCAAGAAGACTTTCCATCAATGACAACCTAGACCATAAATCAAGCATCAAAAGTCACCAGATGAGTGTCAATTGCCAACATGTGGATGCAGGATTTGCAAGTACCAGACATCGACTCCACCTCGCTTCGCAGGTCTAATTGTGTCTTAAAATCCCAATGGCAAGTTGTTGGAGATGGCATGAGTTCCCTTCATATACTCTAAGCTTAAGATGTCTACCTTGGGTTCTCAAGTTGTCTTGGCATGATTTGCCATGTCAGTCAATGAGGTGTGGTTCTTGTTGGCTTGAGTATGTAATTGTTGATTTATTTATTTAATTAATTGATGGATTATTATAGTTTGATTTGATTATTTATTTATTTGGGTATTTAGTGTTTATTTATTAATTATTGATTTATTGATTTATTAGGTATTTATTGTTTAATATTATTTATTCATTTATTTATTGTTTTATTATTTATTTATTTGTTATTATTCATTTATTTATTGTTAATGTTGCTTTTATAATTTAGTGTTGATTAATATTTTATTTATGGCTTCTTTTATTTATTTATACCTTGGTTATTTGTGTATGCGGGAAAAGTGGGCGAATAAAACTTAATATGTGAAAATATTACTAATACTAGTCCACACACAGACACAGGACTTCTTGATGCAAGCTATGGAGTAACGTAGTGTTACTCAGATTCCCAAGGAGGGTCCCATGGTTTTCTATCTCACAATGTCCCTCAAACCAATGTTTTTTCTCTCAGATCACTGAGCAAAATGGTTTAGGGATGGCAAATGTAAGAACGAGGGATGCTTTGATAGATTTTAGTATGAAATGGATGTTAAGCTATGTATGATAATAAACTACATGATAAGATGACAAGATTAGTATGAATACTATCCTAACATACTATATTTAATCTATGATTGAGCTAAATGATAAAGAAAATATTCTAAACATGCATATTAGTCTAATTCCTGATCTAAAAGAGGCTAAATGAGGAGCATATATGAAATGAGAAAGCTTGAAAGAATTTGAGCATAAGTGTAATGCTTCAAAATTGAAAGATGATTGTTGAGAATGGAGGAATGAGAGCTCTATTTATAGCATAAATAGGGCAATGGATAGTCAAGATTGAAAGGTTTAATCAAGGGCCAGGTTTGAAAGTTGGGGATCCATGTGCACAATTGGCACCAATGAAATGGTGACAAATGTCAACATAGGGTTGGGTTGAGAGAAGAGGTTGGAGGCATTAAAGGCCTGAGAAGACCTCATGGTTATCTAAAGGCTAAGGGTCAAGTCTAAGTTAGGCGTACCCATTGGATTAAGAGTTAATCCAAGGATAAATCTTTGTGCAAATGATTAAGAGATAATCATGGTCAAAGCATTAATGGCCTGATGAGACCCTTGGGTTGGATAGAGGTTGAGTCAAAACAAATGTTTTAACCATGTGGGAGGGTTTGAATTAATCATTAATGGTTATTGGAGACTTTGGGGATTAAGTGGTTGAAGGTTGGAAGCCTTCAATGGTTTTCAAAGACTTTGAGGATTTTGGTGGTTGAAGGTTGAAAACCTTTAATGGTTATCAAAGACTTTAAGGGTTTTGAGAAGTGACTTCCCTTTTGCTTAGGAATGTGACAAAGTTTAGAGGAGGGGTTAGGTTGATTAGAAGATTCTAGAAGGGATTAGAAAGGGGTTTGGGATTTTGCAAGTGGATGGAGGGATAATAGGATTTTAATTGAAATAAAGAATTTCATTCAATTTGGTTGTAATTTGGAAAAATTAAATAAATTAGATTTATTCAATTTTAGGATAACTATTTAATTAAATTTGAATTTAATTAAAGGTGGATAGGGGGATTTAATTGAATAAAATGATTTATTCATTAAATGGTATAGTGAATTTAATTTAAATAAATTGAATAATTTATTTAATTAAATAGAAGAATGTGGATAATTTAATTAAATTGGATTTAATCAAATAGAGAAATGAACATAAAATATTCATTTAGGAATATGGTCATTTTTATACGTCTACATTTTGCCCCTCTTTGAAGTGACGTGTGTGCACATGTTATTTCAAAGAAAATGATGCCTTATCATGATTTATGATTAAATGCAATTTTTGTGTCGCTCTTATGATTTGCCAGTCATGCCCTAGATTTGATTTGATGCGTGATGCCCCAGATTTGATATCTGATGGTGATGCCCCCTTGGGAGATGAATCAATTTTGTTGGAAAATTGTTGATTTAATTTGATGAAGTTCGTATGATGTGTATGATTTCGTGCATGTAAAAAGTGTGCAAATTGATTCATCTCCCGATAAGTTACAACTTTTTTGGTATAGGGGAGACCACGACCATATTACAGGTCCATTGGGCTAACCCTAATTTCATTTTCCTCCTATAAAAGGGGAAAAGGGCCTGATTTAGGTTCATTTGTGCTTTGTTGACTTTGAAGAAAGAGAATTGGCTCTGGAGAGAAAATGCCTATTCCCTATCACAGACACCGTTTCGAGCGCGTTCGGAGGTACCGGAGACCTGTAGCGCGTGGACCACTAGTAAGTCAATGTTTTTGACCCTCTTTTGATTTTTTATTTTGTCATTTTTAGGCATTTTTCGAATTTCAAAGTTTGGGTGTTTCGGTTTAGCGTGTCTAGGGTCCACAGTAGTGCATACAAAGTGTGAAGTAGTGCATCGAGGTCAATTTTAGGGGTCGCGTCCGAAAAAGATAGGTTAGCGCATAAAATTATTAGGTTAGCGCGTGCATGGATAATAGCGCATAGAAAGTGTCGGGCAGCACGTCCAGTCAGCAGGTTAGCGCGTAGGGGTGACCTAGCGCATAGGAGTCACAGGGGTTCACATAGGGAAGGGGGTTTAGTGCGTAGGACTAACCTAGCGCATAGGGCTAAACAGGTAGCGCCTAGGAGAGATAGATTAGCGTGTAGATAGAGTCTAGCGCATAGGGTGGGTTAGGTAGCGCAATGGGGGAAAAGAGTAGCGCGTAGACAGAGTCTAGTGCATAGGACAGATAGATTAGCGCATAGGAAAAGCAGCCTAGCGCATGGGGATGTTTTAGCGCATCGAAATTTTTTTGCAATTTTGGTTGATTTGAAAATTTGTTTTGCTTGCCTGTCGTGTTTTGATGAATTTTTTCAATATGAGTGTGTGTATAACTTGTTTTGATTTGCGAGTTTTGAAGTTATGTATAGATATCAATTTGTTGTTTTGATCAAAATATGATGTATTTGCGTGTTCTGTTTCAAGTTCAATGTGTGTGAAGCCTGAGTTGTATTACAAGACGATATGGGTTGGAAACTTGAGTTGTTTTACAAGCTGATATGGGTGGGAAACTTGAGTTGTTTTACAAGTTTATGTGATTGTGGAGACTTGAGTTGTTTTACAAGTTTTGATATGGTTTTTGAGAACTTGAGTTGTTTTACAAGTTGATATGAAATGATAGGATTTTGAACTTTGATTGTAGATGAGCAAATTGTTTCATGTTGTTGATGTAAGTTTGTATTTTGATATCTTTGTGTTGATGTGGAAACTGATATTGGATATGTTTTGTTTATTGACAGGAGCAATTGGGTGTGGTACAGTCCAGGGAGAGATTCCCGAGACCGTGGACGTTGATACTGCGGTTGTCGCAGGTAGATTTGGATATTATTAAGAGATGTGGATTGACCTCTCTTTTGGATATGCCTGGGTTCACTGTGAACCGGGGGCTTTTGACAACTTTGGCAGAGAGGTGGCATAGCGACACGAACACCTTTCATTTTGCCATTGGAGAGATGACAGTGACACCGGAGGATTGCTACTGGATTTTGCGGATTCCTGTAGTAGGGGCACTACTTCCCTATGAGCAGTCAGAGGAGGGTGGCACAGAGGCACTGTGCCGCATTTTTCAGGATGACATAGTTTGTGGCTATGAGATCCCCTGGTAGGAGTTTTTGGATTTGGGTTATGCACCGCTGCCATCTGTACTGGCAGGATTCATTGGGGGATTCCTTTGTCCTGATCATAGGTCAAAGGGATTCTCGGTGGGATGGGGGTTAGTGTTGGAGGAGATGGTCACACAAGGCCGGAGATTTGCATGGGGGTCAGCAATGCTGGCTCATTTATACTGGAGTTTGCATGAGGTAGTATACCTCGGGTACGACAATTTGTCAGCTGGCATGACCCTATTACAGGTATGGTGCTGGGAGCACATTCCAGCAGCAAGGCCACTGGCAGATAGAGACAGGCCCGTAGGTGCAGCATATGCCTACGGATATAGAGGCCTAGTTGTCCAGCGTAAGCTAAGCAAACTGGAGCATTGGAGGAGGGTTTTTGACGATATAGATACGGTCACCTAGAGACCATATATAGGCTATGAGGTATGGGCAGAGGATTGGCTGGAGATGCCCTTTGTATTTATGATGAGGTATCTGATTGGGAGGACCCCATTCATTATTGAGCGGTTTGTGGTGACCCAAGTTTTGAGGCAGTTCAGGCACCAGTAGGGTGTTCCACAGGGAGCGTGCCTTTATGCACGGCGGCAGCAGGATGTGGCTGATTGGGGGCCGACTATTGATAATGTCGTGGCAGTGGAGGAGTTTGTGGGGTTGGCCGGGCAGATCTGGGACTATGGCCCAAAGATTCAGGATGCAGGGATGACCGATGAGTTCGCCCGTTTGTTTGCTGCGCGGGCGGTGGCTAGGATCTCAGATCCGGAGGAGATGAGGCCATCTTTTGACTCAGATGAGGAGGAGGGAGATGGGGGAGATGATGGAGATGATGGGGATGATGGAGGAGGAGGAGGAGCCAGAGGGAGGCGGGGAGAGAGAGGGAGGAGAGGAGTGGATAGAGCAGTCAGACAGGGGAGGATAGATAGGGGGAGAGGTGGATTGGCTATCGGAGCCAATGGAGAGGGGAGAGTGGGAGAGGTGTTAGCTGCAGTGGGTGGTGAGGAGGAGCTGAGGAGATGTTAGTGAGTGTGCAGAGAGCAGTGATGGGTGGTCCGATGAGAGACACCCTTAGAGAGCTGACGCGGAGAGTGCAAGAGGTAGAGTATTATAGGCGGCATTATGAGGCTGCAGTACCCAGGGAGTGGCAAGTGGAGAGTTTTGCGCAGTCGAGATCGAGTCGATCTTGAGCCACTGGGTCATGATCTAAGAGCCGAGGTGTGATGGGGCCACTGAGACAGGACCCTCTTGGAGATCCAGGGGCGGGTGTATCTGGAGCGAGACCATCTCCACCAGGAGATAGTCATACTTGAGAGACAGGGTCTCTGTTGTATTTTTGAGCAGTTGTTATTCGTTGGACTGGACATAGTGTTTGGACACATTTTGTATATTTTGATCAGTTTTGAGATAAATATATATATACGGCACCATTTTTTATCATGTGATGTGTTGATATGGATGCATTTATTTTATGTGATGATGTAATGCTTAAATATATGATGTAATGTATGATGCAAGATGTATGCTTTTTATATGCTGTGAGATGTATCTTGAAAATGAGATGTATGTTTTAATATGCAACTAAATGTAATCTTGATATGTAAATGATGCTAAAATGATATGCAAACATGCTTAAATGATATGCAACTACTGGTAAAATGATCTACAACTAAATTGTAAAATGATATGCAACTATTTGTAAAATGATATGCAACTTATGTTTTTGGTAGCATCCTCATTCTGTATTTGCCATCTGATATAGCCATTTTGCTTTCTTTGTAAATATCATCATTGAGCATTTATTTATTTTTGGATATGTTGAAAATTTATACAAGCATAATGGTATAATTGAACCATAATGACCTGAGAAAAATTTACATGATGTTTGATTTTGCAAGATAGCACAAGCGTCAAGGTATAATTGAACCAGGATGACCTGAGTGCGCATTGCGTAAACAGACAAGATTTGATCATTTGTATGCGTGAAGTGGAATCAAGCCTTCAGTGATATTGGACGTATCACGTCTTGAGGCATGTATTCACACAATACAAGTGATTGCCTCCCAGACAGAAGACTAAGAAAATATTGGAAGTTCCCCACGATCTGTAGCTGTGAAGCATTTAGTGAGACAAGGAAGAGAATCCAATAATGCACAAAGTTCAAAATACAAAACTAGTTAAGATTTTATGCTATAGTGCAACATTCAGTACTTCAGAAAATCATCCATCCTTGATATTTGTGTGAATTGTCTTTGTTTTGGTTTTTGTGATGAAGCATAGTGTTGTTTGTTGGATGTCATGCTGTTGAGTTTTGCATCTAGTCTTGATGTCTTGAATGTTTGCAAGATTGATACGATTTACATGCCCCTAGTGGAGTGTGCCTCTTGATGTGATTATATACAGTGATTCCAAGCCATGGTGTTTTAGTGGTAGGAGGATATTTATAGACAAATCAGGATAGTGACTACGCTAAGTATGTCCTGAATGGATATTTGCTAAGTGTTGAGCAATGGCCGATAGTGTTTTGTATGGACAACATGGTATGGAAATAGATAGAGGAGCCGTTCTTTCACAAGGGCGCCTGTTTTACCTGGTTTTCACCCTTTGTTTTTATTGTACTTTGCTTTTTTTTGCTTTTTCTAGATTTTTTTTTTTTTTTTGTTTGTTTTGGGCTTTTTCCGTGCACTAGGCTACTTTAAGTATAGTACCTTTTCAGATGGATGCTGTTAGTTGGTTTGTCGAGCACATCTCCTTCCGAATTTGTTAGCTGATAAGCACCTGATCCATAAATGGATATGATAACATAGGGACCCAACCAGTTAGGTTCAAATTTCCCTTTCTTTTCTCGATCTTGTTGATTTCTTGGATTTTCTTTGAGGACTAGGTCACCAACCTTGAAGTTGCGGGGAATGACCTTGTGATTGTAGCTCCTACACATGCGTTGTTGATATGCTTTGAGATGAGTATAAGCATGTTGGCATCTTTCATCTAATAGCTCAAGTTCTTGTAGACGATTAACTCGATACTCTTCATCTGGGATTAAGCCTTTCAAAGAGACTCTGAGAGATGGGATCTCTACCTCCAGGGGTAAAATAGCCTCGGATCCATATACCAATGAGTATGGTGTTGCTCCTGTAGGTGTGCGGATGCTGGTCCTGTATGCCCAAAGTGTTGGATTGAGTTGTACATGCCAATCTTTGCCTGCATCATTCACTGTTTTCTTGAGGATTTTCAGTATTGTCTTGTTGGATGCTTCCGCTTGACCATTTCCCTGTGGGTAATATGGTGTAGAGAACCTATGTTGGATTTTGAATTTTTCACATAGTTCTTGGACATCTTGATTTTTGAAGGGCCGTCCATTATCTGTGATGATTGAACTTGGAATACCATATCTGCAGATCAGATAATTTAGGATAAAAGAGGCAATTTGTTTCCCGGTCACCGTGGTCATGGGAACTGCTTCTATCCATTTGGTAAAGTATTCTGTTGCTGTTTTAATGAACTTGTGTCCATTTGAAGATGAAGGATGAATTTTGCTAACTAGGTCCAGTCCCCACTGGCAAAAGGGCCATGATGTTGTAAAGGGCTGCAGTTCCTGTGTTGGTGCATGTATTAGATTATCATGAATTTGGCATTTAGGACATTTCTTGGCGAAATGATATGAGTCTTTCTCCATTGTAGGCCAGTAGTATCCCATCCTTAGAAACTTTTTAGCAAGAGTAGTGCCACTTGAATGTGTGCCACAAATACTTTCATGAAGCTCGTGTAAAGCCAAATTGGAATCATTATGATCAAGACAATGAAGAAGAGTACCATCGAGACCTCGACGATATAAAGTATCAATGGTAAGGGTATAACGGGCAACTTGTTGGATAAAGTTATGTTTTTGGTTGCGAGATTGGTCAATGGGTAAGATATTATGCTTGAGGTAGTCGTATATTGGTCCATATAATGGAGAATCTAAACCAGTCAAGGCATAGATAACACGGGATTCAGAGTGGTCATAGGTGGGGGAGAACAGTTGCTCTACTAGGAACTCATAATGACTCTATTGCTCAGGAATTTGTAGTAGCGAAGCGATTGTAGCCATTGCATCGGCTGCTTTGTTGTTCAACCTTGGTATTTGCTCGAAGGTGATGTGCACAAAATACTGTTTGAAGTCATCCACCATTCATTTATAGGGTAGTAGCTTGTCGTCCTTTGTCTGATAGTTGTTATTGATTTGATTAATGACCAGTTGTGAGTCTCCATAGACTTTTAGCTCTGTGATTTTCCATTCTACGGCCATTTTGATGCCTATGACCAGTGCCTCATATTTAGCTACATTATTTGTGCATGGAAACATAAGCCTGTATGATCTTGGCATAGTGTGTCCTTCAGGAGTGATGAACAGAATGTCGGCCCCTGAACCATGTTGAGTATAGGATCCGTCAAAGTATAGGGTCCATTGTTTAGTAGAAAGAGCAAGAACGTCCCTGTCTAGAAATTCAATCTCCATGGTGTGGTTGCCTGGGAGTGGTGCTTCAGCCAACTGATTTGCAATTGCTTGTCCTTTGATGGCTCGTCTTTCCATGTATTGGATGTCTAATTCACTGAGAATCATGACCCATTTAGCCAATCGGCCTGTAAGAGCTGCCTTGCTGAGTAGATATTTGAGAGGATCAATTTTCGCAACTAGCTTGATGGTGTGTGCTAGCATGTAATGTCGGAACTTCTGAGATGCAAAGACCACTGTTAGGCAATCCTTTTCAATAAATGTATAGTTGAGCTCATATCCATTCAATGTTCTACTGATGTAGTATATGGCGCGTTCCTTTCCTTGTTGATCTTCTTGTGCCAATAATGCCCCCAGTGAAATATCTGTTGTTGAGATATATAGAATAAGTGGCTTTCCAGCGACTGGTGGTACTAGAACTGGTGGATTCATCAGGTACTATTTGATTTGATAAAAAGATTCTGCACACTTAGCCTCCCATTTGAATGGTACATTTTTGTGTAGCAAATGGTTAAATGGTAGACTTTTATCTGCTAGCTGAGCGATGAATCACCGGATTGATTGAAGTCGTCCTTGTAGAGATCTGAGTTGACTGATATTTTGTGGTGCTGGCATTTCCATAATGGCTTGTACCTTTGCTGGATCAACTTCAATACCCTTAGCTGAGACTATGTAGCCTAGTAACTTACCTGATGTAACCCCGAAGACACACTTCTTAGGGTTAAGCCTGACTTGGAATTGCTCCAATCGATTAAAAAAATTTGTTAGGATGCCAAGATGTTCTGCTCTGGTGAAGGATTTAGCTAGTAAGTCATCCACATAGTCTTCCATAAATGTGTGCATCATGTCATGGAATATTGTGGTCATTGCTCTTTGATAAGTGGCCCCTGCATTCTTTAAGCTGAAAGGCATAACATTCCAACAGTATGTCCCCCAAGGACAGGTGAATGCTGTTTTATCTTGATCTTCAGGAGCTATCTTGATTTGGTTATAGCCTGAGAAACCATCCATTAGTGAGAGCATTGCATGGCCTGCTGTGAGATCTACAATTATGTCGATACTTGGCAGAGGAAAGTCATCTTTTGGACAAGCTTTGTTGACGTCTCTGAAGTCAGTGCATATTCTGATACTACCATCCAGTTTTGATACTGGAACGATATTGGATATCCACTCTACATAGTCAATGGGTCGGATGAATCCGACATCTAATAATTTCTTTAGTTCAGTTTTGACCATGAGTGCCACTTGTGGATTCATCTTTCGTAGCTTTTGCTTGACTGGCTTAACTCCTGTAGAGATGGACAGATGATGCATAATTAAGTGTGAATCTACTCCGAGCATATCAGCATATGACCAAGAAAAGTTGATTTGCTGTTTTTTAAAGAAGATGATGAATGCTGATCTTTCTTCCTCTGTCAGAGATTCTACAAGGTGTATATTTCTGGCTACTTCTGTGGTACCAATGTTGATTGATTGAGTGGGCTCAATCAATATGGGTGATCGCTCATGAAAGTGCTCAGGAAGAGTGTCAAGTCTCCCATCATTAGGTGCCTTAAAAAGGTTTTCACCCTCCGATGCGTCCTTTATTTTTACTTTTTTATGATCTAGAGCTGCCATTGACTGGTTTTCAGCATTAGATTCTTTATTTGGTTCATTTTTGTGACTGAGAGACTTGGCACTCCCTGATTGATAGATATCATTATTTTGTTCACTGGTAGAGCCTGTTTCCAGATTTACAGTACATAGGTAATGGACAATAGATGCATCATCTGGGAAAATTGGTATATCATTTGTTTCAGGTTCGTCCCAGTCGATGAGGTCAGGAAAGACAAGTGGTAAGGAATCATTGGGTGGATCAAGTTCGGCTACCGTAAGTGTTAGGATAGAGTTTTCATCGTGATGGGTCTTGGGTTTAAAGAAATTTAAGATTTTGTCAAGGTCCTCGATGGTATCATCTTCCACATAGACTTGTTCATAATGTTTTTGTTCACTTTCCTGGGCATCATAGATATTTTGTGGTCCAAATTCAAGAGGTCTATCTTCTGCGTTATGTTCTTCCTGAGAAAGGGATATAGAATCAGTATCATCCAGGATATCAGTAGTAGCATTGGAGTAGGTACCCCATTCATATTCATTGGAATCTGTCTCATAGGCATCATCCCAGATTCTATCTGTGCTGTAAACAGGTGTGTTGTATGGTGAAAACAAATCTTTGATGATGGATACCATTTTGATGGTTTTTGTAGATTCTGTATCAGATCCGTCTTCTACTTGCTAGATTTGTTCATAGACTATACTTTCTCAGGGAGAAATAACGGTATCTAGAGATGACCTGATTTGTTCTTGAGATATTGGTGTTTGAATATGAGCTACTGCTACAGATAGGGCCTTCTTGTGACTTAGAAGCTTTTCCTGATGTAACTTCTGATCTTGACGTTCCCATGCCTTGCGGATTGTTTCTGCTGATTCAAAAAGTGCTTCCTATCAGGATTCTTCTTTGTACTTCTTCTTTTCCTTCCATTGAGGTTTTGTAGTTGTGTGTGGTGACCGTTTTAATAGGAATGTGAGTTTAGAACCCAATCCTGCTTTGTTCCTACTAGGTTGTGAAGGAAGATCTATAGGTTTAGTGACTCCTTCTTTGCGTTTTCCAATAGGTCCGTTACCTCCATATCCCATTTGTTTCATGATTAAGTAGCCTTTTCCATACAGGTGTGTTGGTAGAACAATGTCCAGAGCGGCTGCTCTATGATTTTCTTCCTCATCTTTGTATAACCAGCTAAGAACATCCTTGTCCTCTGATTCATGTGCTAGAGTACCCAATTGGATGAGTAGCTAGTTGTGTTGATGTAGTAGGCAAACCATGCGATCTAGGTGAGGTTGGAAATTTTGCCAAACATAAAGGCTCCAAAGAGTATTCTCCCATGCCTTGGTCTTTGATTTGTATTTTTTGCTTGAAGTCTCCCCATAAAGAGTTGGATTTTGCTGTGTGTGGATCTGACGTTGAAGATTTCTTCTTTTCTCTATTATGAGGAACCAAACTGTCTTGGGCTGCCCCCATTGCATTACAATGTTGAAATGGATTGTGATCAGCTGATATGGAGATTTCTTGTCCATCATAAGGAAACTTGACACACTGGTGATATGTAGAAGGTACTGCTTGCATTTCATGTATCCAGGGTCGTCCTAATAAGATGTTGTAGGTGAGATCAATATCTAAGACCTGACATATAGTATCCTTTTGTACTGGGCCTACTTGTATAGGTAATATAACTGTGCCTTTAGAGGACTTCTCTTCATCATCATATGCTTTTATGGTAATCTTTTTGCAAGGATCAATAGATTCTTCTGAGAAGCCTAATGCACGGATAAGCTTTAAAGTACATATATTAAGGCCAGCTCCTCCATCGATTAGGACTCTCTTGACTCAGTGTTTGCAAACAATGACTTCAATATGGAGAGGAGTATTATGCATATGACTCAATGAGGTATTGTCATGCTCTGAGAAGGTGAGGTTATGAGGTCCTGTCATATGGGCGACCATGGCTTGAAATCTGTCTGTATCTAGATTTTGAGGTACATTTGTTTCCAATAGTGCTTGCTCCAATATGTCTTTGTGCTTAGGTGATAGTTTCAATAATTCTAGGATAGATATCTGAGCTGGAGTCTTGCGTAGTTGGCTAACCAAGTCATATTGGATTTTTGGTGTGGTAGTTGTAGGTGCAGTATGTCCTTTTAAGACATATTTCTGAGTGCGGGTTGTTGCATTGACAGATTCATGATCACGCTGATCTTGGATGGTGATGACATTTATTTGATGATCTTCAGCTGATATATGGTTGATAGTGTTATTGTAGATGTGATTAATACAAGCTCCGCATGTATCATCTGAAGTGGATGCTCCATCCTTGTTGTAATTTGGGAGAGGATTTTTAAAGGCTCCGTGATCACCATTTGTTTTGAGACCATCAACCGTTAAGTCACCTCGATCAATCATGTCCTGGACTATGTGTTTCAATCTCATGCATTCGTTTGTTCTATGACCCTTGTTGCGATGGAAATCACAATAGTGTGAATCATTCCACCAAGGTGGTTTGATTGGGGGTTCATAATTGTTGATTGGAGGCAAAGAAAGAATTTTGTTTGCCAAAAGTTCTTTGAATGCTGATTCTAATTATTGTCCCAGTGGTGTAAAAATACGCTTTTGGAAATTGTTTGTGTTGCGTGAATTGTTGTTAGGTCCTGGATTCATGTTCTTGCTTTGAGTATCATTGGTGTTATTTGTGTTGAGTTGTCCTTGATCAGTGTTTGGTGCATATGTGTTAGCATTTGGTGCAGCATTTTTAAGATTTTTCGTGTTCTGAGGATTTCCAGATAAAGCAAGCACTGGTTGTTTAGATTTGGGATCATGTGATTCGTTGTTGCCTTCATTCTTGTTTCGAGTCCAAAATCGAGATTTGTAAAAGTTGGTGTTGTTTTGGTTATTGTAGTTTGATGAGTTTGTTCCTGTAGCATCCTAAAATTGTGACACTTGCAATTTCAACTACATTTGGGTCTTCATGATGGCGATGCAACACGGAACCTGAATGGAGACCCCGAAACTTGTTCATGACATCAAAAACTGCATTTTTCAGCACCCTGGCCTAATCCCTCCTTGCACCCTACTGTCCCTGGAGGTGGGACCATGGCGCCTAGCGCCCTGGTCCCCCAGGACCATGGCACCCAGTGCCCTGGTCCCTGGCCCTATTTTTGGGCCCGGTCTCTTTTGGGTCTCGGGTCTTTATGTTTGCAAATTGGAAAATAACATTTCCTGGTCGGCCTAAGGTCGGGAAAATCAATCTATCAGCCCTAATTGACAAGTATATAAACTACATTTCCTCTCCCATTTTAGGAAGAGGGAAAAAAGGTGGAAACGATATTCAAACATTCAACCATTCAAGCATTCCATCAAGCATTTGATCATTCTAAGTCTCCATTCAAGGCTAAGTGTTGCATTCAAGACAAGGGTTCAACCATTGAAGAGGAGATCACTTACAACACATTACATACAACAACATTTACACCTTCGCATGTAAGAATACAAACATTCTTGCAACAAGGTATCAGTACTTGTTTACATTACAAACATTTACATTTACAGCATTCTCATTTCTTGGTTAATTCCAAAACATGGGTTTGACCTAAAGGCAAACCCCTCATCCCTAACCCCCCAATCGTCCTCTCTTTTCTGTGTGTAGGTTGCAGGTACGCGGATGTAATTGAAGATCTGGAATCCTTGTGCAGAGACGAACAGATCCACCTTCGTTTCACGGATTTTTTGGAGGACCGTGTGCACGCCGGGCGCCATCGTCCCGTCAACTTTCGCTCAAATTTGCAGAACAGCACCGTCTCGACATTTTACTACTAATTCCAGGTCTGCAGCTTCATCCTATATCCCTATCTCTGTTTATAAGCGAATCTTTCCTACTTTACATGCATTCCTAGTTCAATCTTGCTATCTACATTTCTTTACAAAAGAGGGTATCCTTGATATCTCAACCCTTGAAACTCATATAGAATCCAATCGTGCATTGCGTGGGATTGGATCTTGTGGGTTTCAACCCCTCTTTTGAATGTAAAGTCTCCCCTAAGTGAAAACCATCAACCCTAGTGACTCTCCCTTCTCTCTCCTTGGAGTTGGGGAGGGGAGAACGACTAGGGTTCAATTTTTCCGCTTTACATTTTGGTGAACCCGACGTGAACATCCTCATTCTGATTATTCATGGTTAGATCTGAAAATTTTGCTTTCCTAATTATATTTCCATGTTTGATCTTTTGCAAATTTTAGAGGTTGATTGCATAAAAACCCTAAAATTTTCTTTTTTAAGTAATTAAGCTTGTGAAATGTTTAATTGTTAATGCTTGTTTCAGATCTACCCTTCTATTGCAAATTGTCAATTCATATTTGTGCTTTAATTCTGAAAATTAAAGTGGTTAAATGTCAAAACCCTAATTTTTAAGACCTTCTTGATTCAACCTTTGACTGATAATTCCACTAATCAAAACACCTCCAAATCGGCTGTAACTTTGGATTCCACAATAAAATCACAATATCTTTCATCCTTGAAAATTTGGAAAAAAGTTGCGAGGACCATGTGCACCCCGAGCGCCATCATCCCCGACATTTTTTCCGAAATTTCGGGAGCTAGATCTTACTATATTTTTCTGCTAAAATCCAAAATTTTGGCTGATTTCATCAATTTTAACACTTTCAAAATTAAAGTCAAAGTTGAAATTGTTGAAATTGTTCTAATCATTCAAAAATTGTTGAAATTGAAATTCATATCAAAATTGTGTTTCTTACAGTCCTAAATCTGAAAAGTGTGTTGGCATTCATCCGAAATTTCAATGCTTTATTCAAATTTTTGCAGTTTGTGACTTTTGAAATTAAGTGTTTAATTGCAACAACCTTGATTTCCACTTTCAAATTTGAATTTTGCATGAAATCGAGTCAACTTTTAAATTTCAAAGCCTACATTGCTTTCAGTATTCCCTCTAAAATCATAAAATTCAAAATTTCAGCTTCCCTCTCTTTTTCAAAATTCAAAATTTGCATTTTTCAACAATCTTGGTAGGGTTCAATTTTGAGCTTGCAACTTTAATTTGGCCTATCTACAGATCGTAAAATCACTCAATTTTTTCAGATTAGCTTTAAAATCATCATAACTTTCATCCCTGAAAATTTCGAAAAAAGTTGCGAGGACCGTGTGCACTCCGTTCGCCACGGTCCCTGACATTTTTTCCAAAATTTTGGGAGATTGTCCTGATTATATTTAACAGCTTAAATCTAGGAGATTGGCTGATTTTATTGAAATTTGCTACCTCTAAAATTCAAAATCTTCTCTCTTTCTTTAGTGCATGAGTTTTACAACAATAAGCCCTACTTACACTATTCCCGTTAGACGAAGCCTTAGAATTAAGTCTTTCGAAGGTTTAATTACTGAGGAGATGGAACCTAATTTGAATGGCCTTTTTAATGAGGACATGGGTAATTCCTCCAATCCTCTTAATGATGAAGAAGCTCTCCATGAGGTTTTTGTAGAACAACTTTAAAAATTGGATAACCAATTTGATGATTTTCGACAATGGATGTCTCAAGAATACCCTGATAGTGAAGCTCTTTCATTAATTGAGGGTCTAAAACGTATGGTTCAAAGTGATAAGAATGGAATTGATATTTTGCATGGTATTGCACACATTGTGGATTTGAATGTGATGCCTATGAAGAGTTGTGTTGAAACCTTAGGTTATACACAACCTCCTACTCAAGTTAATCATTCTATTCCTTTGACAACTTCTATTGCTAGTATACCTACTTTTACATCAAACATAATGACTACTTCGATACAAGACATTCCTCCTATGATCACTAGTCATGGGGGCAATCCTTCTTCTTCAATCAACCCTCTTCCTTCATTCAATCCGACTTCTTCATTCATTCCTTCAATGAGTGTTCCTATTATATCACCACAAATGAACATGACGCAAGGGGGCAATTCGTTTAATCATTCCATTCCTCCTTGTAGTGTTCCTCCTTTCCAATCATCTCCTATGATTAACTATCATAGTGTCCCACCACCTTACTCTCTACCTTCTTTCAATAACATAACACCTCCATCACAATCTAACACGTCTAATATGAACTCTTTGACTGAAGCAACCATTAACAATCTTGCACAAACTGTCTCTTCTTTACAGCAACAAATTGCCTCTATGAATCAATCTAAGTTTAGTGTGCCCACATTTGATGTTGCGAGCCCACTTTCTCTTGACATTGTTCGAGCTATCCCCCCTAAACATGTTGAAATTCCACATTTGGAGCTTTATAATGGTAAGGGTGATCCTCTAACACATGTTAAGACCTTTCAAACCATATGTACTGATTTTGCTTATGACCAAAGGTTTCTTGCAAAACTGTTCACTAGAACATTAAGAGACAAAGCCCTACAATGGTATTGCTCATTTCCTTCCTATTCTATTACTTCTTTCGAACAACTTGCAAATGCTTTTATTCAACAATTTCAAAACAATATAAGTCCTAAAGTTACTTTGATTGATTTAATGCATTGTAAACAAGGTGTTAAAGAAAAAGTGACTGATTTCATTGGTACATATAAGCATTTGTATGCTCAAATTTCTTTTCCAGTGCCTGACAATGATATTCAAAGAATCTTTATTTCTAATTTACAAAAAGATATTAGAGAAAAACTCCTATTTTCTGAGTTTACTTCTTTCCAACAGTTGTGCGCAACTCTTCACCATTATCAACTGACTGTGAGTCAAATGGAACAAGCAAATCCTATGGCTCTGAGTGATAAGGGTGATAGTAGTCAACAACCATTTGGGAAGTTTAAACCGAATAGAGAGTCCATTAAATTCAATGAAAACATCATCAACAACAATGTGAATGCAGCATCAGGTGTGCTTCCTATTTCTAAGTTTTTCAAGAAAGAAAGAAAGTTTACTCCTTTGAATGAATCATTGCATAGTATTATGAATAAGTTATTGGAACAAAATGTGCTTACCCTTCCTCCTATAAGGCAAATAGATCCTGCAAAGATTAATTCACCCTATTTTGATAACAAATCTTTTTGTCAATTTCATCGTCATCCTGGGCATGATACTGAAAAATCTTTTGCTTTGAAGGGTAAAATTCAAGATTTGATTGATAATAATACTATGTTTATTTCTAGTGTGAATGATAAAGGCAACACATCTATAGCTCCTCCTAACCAAAATCTTAAGATTTTCACTGATCCATTGCCTTCTCATACCTCTAATGCGATTGATACTAATGATTCCTCTGTCTCACCTGATGATCTTGTGTCTATGACTCCGAATGTGATTAACTTTGTAGAGCAGCAGAAAATCCCTAAAGAACCTTCCATCACATTTGATTCCAGTGAAACTATCAGGGCACCTGATGGTCCTTTATATATAGTTGCAAAAGTCAAGAACACACCTTGTTGTGGAGTGCTTATTGATCCTTCTTGTATGGTTAATGTCATTACTGAATAATTTCTTTTTACTTTGCAATTAAATCAAGTGATATATGATGAAACAAATGTGGTTGTGAAACTATTTGATGCATTTTCTTCTCCTGCAATTGGTTCTATTACATTACCTATTGAGGTCCATAACAAATCCCTTGATGTGGACTTTGCTATTATTCCATCATCTGAACAATTTCGTGTGAAGCTAGGCTATCCTTGGCTATCTTCCATGAAAGCTATTGCTTCTCCTATTCACAAGTGTTTGAAATTTCCCCATAATGGTGAAGTTGTTACTGTCAATCATAGTCTCTTTAAACTAGCTGAAAGAACTTCTCGCGTTCTTATTGATTACTTTTGGCCTAAACAATT
Organism: Cryptomeria japonica; assembly: GCF_030272615.1. Lineage (NCBI taxonomy): Eukaryota > Viridiplantae > Streptophyta > Pinopsida > Cupressales > Cupressaceae > Cryptomeria > Cryptomeria japonica. The sequence continues at coordinate 657,016,431 of NC_081414.1, forward strand.
CCAATCTCTTCCACCGCGAAGTGATCATCTTTTTAAATCTTATCAAAAGTGGAAAAAAGATATGATCCTATCTCTAAGTGAACCTAGAACACCCAAACTTGACGTTCCTATCGTTCTTGAGAAGGAAGTTCTTCCTTTGAAAGATAAAACTAATGTCTTTCCTCAAGAAGATTCCCAACCCATCCCTATGAATGTGACTATGCCTATATCTAGTAAACTTTCTAAAGGTAGACCTATACCTCCTCGTCATGAGGGGCTTGGTATCCTTCCTAAACCAAATATTCCTCCTTTATATGGAGCAGTTCCTCCTCCTTCCTCTTATGGAGAGAAGAGACCTTCCTCTTCTCCTATTGTTCAACCTAAGAGACCACAACCTAAACACCCAAGTGATAAGGATGAGAACATTCCTCCTCCTCAATCTTCTCAACTTCCTACTAAGACTAGACGAAATCGTTTTGCACGTGAACGCCGACGAAAGCGTCGTCTTAGAGCTCAGGCAGTTGCTTCTCAAACTTTGCAATCCCCAAAAACACCTTCAACTAGTATTATTCCATTTTCTCCTCAGCCGACGATTGAGCCGAAATCTCCTAAACATAAGATGCATGATGGTTTTGATCCTGTGTGAGTTAAAGATCCTATTTTTATAAATCTTGATGATGATATAGATGAAAATGTTATTCATGATGAAAATGTTACTCCTGTTCATTCTGATAGTGAATATGAATATGTTGATGTTGGTAACCATTTATCTAACGCATTTTCTAAAGCACTTATCCTAGCTCCTAGACAAGAACAACGTGGCTCGGAACATGAACATAGCCTTTGTTTGGATCTTGTGATAGCTCCATCTACTATGTTGGATGTTCCTCCTCTAGCGTGTTTCCTACCTTCCTGAAATATTGATCAGCAAGATCGGGGGGTAGATGATGTGCTAGACTAGTTCATTAGCATAGAAGACTCTCTCCTCCTCTCTTTTGTTACTTCTTCTATGTGTTATTCTTATTCTTCTATTTGTTGTCCTTAGTGTTGTCTACTTGAGGACGATGCAAAACATTGAGATCTCTTTTGGTCTCTCTCATGTTGACTCAAAAGACACATGTGTTCCCTTCTTCTAGGTGACCTTCCTTGATTGGGGAATGAAGAACAATTATGCATACATACATATGATATACATGAATTATCATATAGCATACTGACCCCAAGGAAAGCGAAGTCACCTTGTGCTTTGTGTTCTGTGTCTATTATCCTTGGGCTTATCTCACACTTGGGGGCTAAATCCTTGTGATAACATGCTCCTTTCTCATTTCTTATATGTATCACTACCTTAAAGCAATCACCCCCGGTGAGGTGTGTGTGATCACTTTAATGTAGGGGGGCATACATCCCGTCCATATCTTTTCAAGATACTTGAAAATTTCTTGACAAATTTAGCTTTGCCTTGAAAATTTTTGATATCTTTCTTGCATGACTCATAGTGAGGGAACCTTACTACTGACAGTCATGGTTCTCTCTCGTGATCTTCCCTTTTACTTTGTCAATCGAAGTCGTAAGATCCTTAGTCCACTGGGGGCTTGGTGTATCTTGCCTCCTTGACGTGGTGAAAGTTTTTCAATGTTGTTTCCTTGTACTTTACCGGAAGTATGGGCGTACGCTTATACTCCCGCTAAAGTGGGGGATAAATGTAGCATCCTAAAATTGTGACACTTGCAATTTCGACTGCATTTGGGTCTTCACGATGGCGATGCAACACGGAACCTGAATGGAGACCCCGAAACTTGTTCATGACATCAAAAACTGCATTTTTCAGCACCCTGGCCTGATCCCTCCTTGCACCCTGCTGTCCCTGGAGGTGGGACCATGGCGCCTAGCACCCTGGTCCTTCAGGACCATGGCGCCCAGTGCCCTGGTCCCTGGCCCTATTTTTGGGCCCGGTCTCTTTTGGGTCTCGAGTCTTTATGTTTGCAAATTGGAAAATAACATTTCCTGGTCGGCCTAAGGTCGGGAAAATTAGTCTATCAGCCCTAATTGACAAGTATATAAACTACATTTCCTCTCCCATTTTAGGAAGAGGGAAAAATGGCGGAAACGATATTCAAACATTCAAGCATTCAAACATTCCTTCAAGCAATTGATCATTCTAAGTCTCCATTCAAGGCTAAGTGTTGCATTCAAGACAAGGGTTCAACCGTTGAAGAGGAGATCACTTACAACACATTACATACAACAACATTTACACCTTCACATGTAAGAATACAAACATTCTTACAACAAGGTATCAGTACTTGTTTACATTACAAACATTTACATTTACAACATTCTCATTTCTTGGTTAATTCCAAAACCGGGGTTTGACCTAAAGGCAAACCCCTCATCCCTAACCCCCCAATCATCCTCTCTTTTTTAAGTGTAGGTTGCAGGTTCGTGGCTGTAATTGAAGATCTGGAATCCTTGTGCAGAGACGAACAGATCCACCTTCGTTTCACAGATTTTTTGGAGGACCGTGTGCACACCAGGCGCGATCGTCCCGTCAACTTTCGCTCAAATTTGCAGAACAACACCATCTCAACATTTTACTGCTAATTCCAGGTCCGTAGCTTCATCCTATATCCCTATCTCTGTTTATAAGCGAATCTTTCCTACTTTACATGCATTCCTAATTCAATCTTGCTATCTACATTTCTTTACAAAAGAGGGTATCCTTGATATCTCAACCCTTGAAACTCATATAGAATCCAATCGTGCATTGCATGGGACTGGATCTTGTGGGTTTCAACCCCTCTTTTGAATGTAAAGTCTCCCCTAAGTGAAAACCATCAACCCTAGTGACTCTCCCTTCTCTCTCCTTGGAGTTGGGGAGGGGAGAACGACTAGGGTTCGATTTTTCCGCTTTATAGTTCCTTCCTTGTAGAATTTGAGTGTTCACTTTTTGACACATGCTTCCTCTACTTGAATGCCATTTTCAATCAATTTAGCGAAAGATGGTATGCATTGAAGTTTTAGTCTGTAACTCATTTCACCATTCAAGTTATCAATGAAGATTTCCATTTTCTCTTTTTCAGGAATATCTCGAGGATATCTGGAGACCATGCGTCGCCAACGTTGAAGGAACGCCATGAATGTTTCATTGTTCTTTTGTTTGGTGTTGCAAACATCTAGCATGGTTATGGCATGTTGGATGTTGTAGGAATAGTGGGTTATGAATTTGTTAACCAATTCATCAAATGATCTAACAGGTGGCGAAATTTTGGATAACCATTCCATGGTTTGCCCACCCAAGATTCTAGGGAATAACCTCATCAAATAGGTGTCATCATGAGTGAATTCAAGGCTTAGTGTGCAAAATTCCCGTACATGATCTCTGGGATCACTTTTCCCATCATATTTATCAAATTTGGGAATGTTCGAGCTTGGAGGAAAAGGCACCATGTTCAAGCTTCTGTCAAATGGATAAGGACAGATTTCATTTAAAGAGTATCGCATTGTTGTCCCTTGTTGCATATCCTGTATTTGCCTTTGCAACATTTGCATTTGTTGAGTAAGAGCAATCAAAGGTGCATTGTCTTGCCGAGGAAAAAGTTCTTGCCTTGTATTGGTTCTCAGCTGAAAAGGAGTGGTAAATGGTATATGTTTCTCTGGTGTTTCTAGCTCAGGTATACGCATTTCTGGTATGCGTTGTTCTGGAATGTGTTGTTCAAAGTTATGTTGTTCAGGTATGCAAGTTTCTTCTTCTCTGTTTTGTTCTTGATATGCATATTGCCGAGATCCGGTTTGAAAAATGTTTGGGTCAAAATCTTTAGGAAGTTTAACGCCCTTGCTTGTGAGCATCAACAGATATTTTTCCTTGTCATTTTCCATGAGCTTTTCGACAAGTTTTTGGAAGGAGGGATTTACTTGACATTCCCGAAGAAGGGCTTTAGTAATTTTAGGTTCTTCTACGGGTGGAACTTCAATAGGATTTGATAATCTTCGATTCATACTGGACTCAGTGGGTGTCTCGCTTTGTTTGTTACTTTGAGAGCGAGTAATAGGCATTTTAGTAGAAGCTTTCAGTGATGAAAGGGACAAAAGCCTCCTCGATGTGTTGCTCGGGCGTTGGTGGTTCTGGTAGAGATGTGTTATATGTGATGCACTCGTCGGGCAAGAATGCTAGATTGATTTTTCCGCCGCGGTTTATGGTTTGATTAAAAGCAGACTTTTGATAGTATGCTCTTGTCTTCAAGGGTTCCTTGTCAAATTCGCTAGATTTGTTTTGGATATAACGTTTGACGTGATGAAGGAATACCCGATGAGATTTGAAGAGTTGACGATTGATGTATAAAAACTTATTTCGCTTGATGAATTTGGAAAAACTAAGTTGTCGTTTCTTTAACGTGATGTTACGATAGAGGTTCTTTCTTCTCAGAATAAGGGGATTAGTCATGCAAGAGTGATCAATGATTTCCTTTGATTGGTTTGGATTCAGTTGATTCTTGTTTTGGAAATTTCAAATCTTACTTTATCAGAGTGAAGGTTTAGATGTCCCTTCACGATAAAGCGTGTCAAATGATATGGATAAAAGCTTCCCGACCTGGAAACTGGATTTGACGATTTGAGAATTTTAAACAAGTGTTTTGAGATAGAAATCCGTAAGATGGTAAAGGATTTTGATGACACTGATGATGAAAATTTTCCGGATTATGATAGGAGAGACATCCTCTATTATGCGATTTGTTTAGGATTCGGACAACTTTGTTTAACACAAATTTAGCTTGAGAAAAGTTTTTAATAGTTTGTTTTTGTCAGTCTGGTTTGATAAAAGATGATTTTTGATGAAAAAGTCTTCTAAAATGTTTTTGAAATTTTCAAAATTTTTCAGTTTTGGACTCTCTGTTTTTCGGCCTTGGATCACGCGCTAAAACAGAGTTTACATGCGCTACTAAATTTACCTGATGCGTTAAAGGAATGAGCACACGCGTTAATCTACCCCTAGATACGCGCTAAAGTTTGGATTTTGGAAATTTTTTGTTTAACTAGTGAAAAATCTACGCGCTATACTGGGCTTTACACGTGCTAACTGTTGGAGTATATGCGCTAAAATATGGTTTCTACGTACTAAGCTGTTTCTTCCACGAACTAAAGTTAGGACTATTGAAATTTGTTGTTGAATTTATTGAAAAAGTTACGCGCTACACTGGGCCTGTGAAGCACTAACTGTTTTGTTGTATGCGCTAATTCTTGGTTCCCACGCGCTAAGAGGTTGCTGCGACGCGCTAGACTGTGTTGTGGATGCGCTAAAGGATTATTACTGTTTTTGCCTGAGGATAAAATGCTACTGTTTTAATTTCACGCACTAATGTGAGGTTTGGATGCGCTAACAAAAGTCTTCCACGCGCTAAGATGTTGTTCTTATGCGCTAGACTGCCCTGATTTTTTCGTTTGGGTGATTTCTTGAGGTTTTTTATTTTTGTTGAGAATTTTTCAAGTGCGATGGATGATTTTCTGAAGTAATAACTACAAGCATGGCACAAAAAGTACAACCATTTTGCCTAATCTAACAAAAAGTGTATGTTCTGCGAAGATGTGTTCAAATCTCCAATGTTTTAACAGGTTTGGATACAAGTAATACACTTTAGAAAGACTCTTTATTCAAGGGTCATAAATAACATCATAGCCCACTAGTCTCAATACTCCGTCAGCTCAAACAGCCGTGTCACCCCCTAGGGGGCACTCATTTTTTTGCCTTTTGCCAGAAGTTAACCCAAAGTGAATTGCTTCACAGTTGAGTAGTTATCTTGGGAGATATATGGTGAGTAATCTTGGGGGCGGATTCTTCCCCACCCTTGCACTATGAAGTTACAAATCTTTGGTTACTGACTCGGTTCAAAGTTTCTAATTCTATGGTTCTTAATCAAGCTTCCTGTTCGGCCGTCAGTGATAAACTCCCTCAGGAGGCTTCCTAACCTTTAGAACAAAGGCTTTATGTATCTCAAGGATACTGGGGGAAGGCTAATCACTGCGCGCAACCGTTGAAAAGGACTTTCGTCACTTTCCACATTTGATTATAGTGGGTTGGAATTCTTGGCGTCAAAGTCGTTCCCCACTTAGGTCGTTCCCTTCACACCGGCCATAAATGGCTTTAAGAGTTGATTGCAACTCCTCGGGAAGGCAGGCCTGCTAAAGGTTTTAAATGCTTGAATTACTGAAAGCTGTAAGAGTGGTCTGAATTTTTGATCACCCAGTTAAGGGGAGAGTATATTCCTTCCACTTTCGAGACAAGGCAATCAAGTTGTTCTTTTTATCCTTCAAAACAATGATTTGCTAACTTCTATTTGGAGATGTTGCTCCAACAAGCATGATGTCCTTTTTAATCTTGAAAAGAAAGATTTTCTGATCTATAAAAAGGAAATGGTCAACAAAGCAAATTTCCGATTTGAAGGTCAACAAAAGAAAACATTTTTAAAATAAAATTCCTCACCCTACCTGCAAGAAACTGTTAGAATCCTGTAAGCAAACCAAAAAAGAAAAATTGTTAGCGAATATGGGGGACTTCCACAAGTCTAATATTCCAGTTCGGTTACAATAAAAAATAAATTTATTTTTGTTTTTCTCTGACTGTGATCTATGTGCTAAAATTTATGCTAAACGCGCTACTCTGTTCTCTGGATGCGCTACTGTGGGTTCTGGAAGCGCTATTCTGTGTTTTTTTTTTGATGCTGCAGGTAATTTCAAATATGATGCGCTAATGTATGAGTTGCACGCGCTATATTATGGATTAGAAGCGCTGGAATGGGGATCTTATGAGCTATTCTGGTTGTTGAATGCACTGCTCTATGTTTTGCCCGCGTCAAGACCTACAGGAAAATGTTAGAGGGAGTCATGCACTGCAAAAATATTTCCACGCGCTAGTTTTCAGACCACATGCACTAAACAGGGAGTTGGATGCGCTACTCTGTTGATTAGATGCGCTAAACAGTGAACTGAAAGCGCTACTTCAATTTTCTCGCGTGCCTGCAAAAGTGGTTAGTTTCAAAAACTGATTTGTTACGTGGGTTCGAGCCCCATGGTGGGCGCCAGAAATGTATGTGGGAAAAGTGGGCGAATAAAACTTAATATGTGAAAATATTACTAATACTAGTCCACACACACACAGGACTTCTTGATGCAAGCTATGGAGTAATGTAGTGTTACTCAGCTTCCCAAGGAGGGTCCCATGGTTCTCTATCTCACAATGTCCCTTAAACCAATGTTTTTGCTCTCAGATCACTGAACAAAATGGTTTAGGGATGGCAAATGTAAGAACGAGGGATGCTTTGATAGATTTTAGTATGAAATGGATGTTAAGCTATGTATGATAATAAACTACATGATAAGATGACAAGATTAGTATGAATACCATCCTAACATACTATATTTAATCTATGATTGAGCTAAATGATAAAGAAAATATTCTAAACATGCATATTAGTCTAATTCCTGATCTAAAAGAGGCTAAATGAGGAGCATATATGAAATGAGAAAGCTTGAAAGAATTTGAGCATAAGTGTAATGCTTCAAATTTGAAAGATGATTGTTGAGAATGGAGGAATGAGAGCTCTATTTATAGCATAAACAGGGCAATGGATGGTCAAGATTGAAAGGTTTAATCAAGGGCCAGGTTTGAAAGTTGGGGATCCATGTGCACAATTGGCACCAATGAAATGGTGACAAATGTCAACATAGGGTTGGGTTGAGAGAAGAGGTTGGAGGCATTAAAGGCCTGAGAAGACCTCATGGTTATCTAAAGGCTAAGGGTCAAGTCTAAGTTAGGCTTACCCACTAGATTAAGAGTTAATCCAAGGATAAACCTTTGTGCAAATGATTAAGAGATAATCATGGTCAAAGCATTAATGGCCTGATGAGACCCTTGGGTTGGATAGAGGTTGAGTCAAAACAAATGTTTTAACCATGTGGGAGGGTTTGAATTAACCATTAATGGTTATTGGAGACTTTGGGGATTAAGTGGTTGAAGGTTGGAAGCCTTCAATGGTTTTCAAAGACTTTGAGGATTTTGGTGGTTGAAGGTTGAAAACCTTTAATGGTTATCAAAGACTTTAAGGGTTTTGAGAAGTGACTTCCCTTTTGCTTAGGAATGTGACAAAGTTTAGAGGAGGGGTTAGGTTGATTAGAAGATTCTAGAAGGGATTAGAAAGGGGTTTGGGATTTTGCAAGTGGATGGAGGGATAATAGGATTTTAATTGAAATAAAGAATTTCATTCAATTTGGTTGTAATTTGGAAAAATTAAATAAATTAGATTTATTCAATTTTAGGATAACTATTTAATTAAATTTGAATTTAATTAAAAGTGGATAGGGGGATTTAATTGAATAAAATGATTTATTCATTAAATGGTATAGTGAATTTAATTTAAATAAATTGAATAATTTATTTAATTAAATAGAAGAATGTGGATAATTTAATTAAATTGGATTTAATCAAATAGAGAAATGAACATAAAATATTCATTTAGGAATATGGTCATTTTTATACGTCTACAATTTGTATTTAATTATTTAATTAATTAATTAGCTCTATATTAATTAATAGCCCTTGGTTATTTAATTCGACATGGCTATTATTTATTCACATGGTGAATAATATTTATAGTATTCTTATAATTATATTCTCTTGCTATTTGGTAAATAAGCTTTATTATATTTCCTACCTACCGTTATTCATTATTGGTTAAATATGTATTGGATAGGTAAGATCTATTGGTTTCTGGATTATTTTGATTGGTCGGTTTTGAAACTTGGTTTTGAACTTATCTTCTATTTAAATGACAACTTGTGCATATTGTCGTGTTACCATTTGGAGATTTTGCTTGGCTATTTGAAAAAAATTGTTAAAGATGAGAGCTTTTGGATTTTGGCTTGGATTGGTTTTGCGCTTCATCAGATTTTCATCCATCACTTTAATTTCCAAGTTGGAGGATCTTACTTTCATATTTTATTTTCAAAATCTTGTTTGCATCATGTCTGCGGAAAGGATTGTCTTTCGGACTTGGCAAAATAATATTTGTATTGTTTTTATATAGTTTGTGGTAGAAATTTTTCATGCAAATTTATATTATATAGTTTTGCATTATAGTTTTGGGGAAGATTTATTATTATTCTGAGTTGATTGTTGTCATGAGTAGACAACTCTGTGAATGGCTTCCTGTGCATTCTGGATTCTTGTTCTTGTAAGAGATTTGGGCATGAGTTTTCAAGGCTTTAGTATTGCATCTTTGAATGATTTTACTGCCTTTGGTGTTGCGAAAGTCATATTGGTTCTCTATATTTCTTTGAGTGAGTTTTGGTTGTGAGCTGTGAGGCTTGTTTTTATATTTACTCTCATTATTGATTATGGTTTTTTATATTTTGTTATATCATTCATTTTGTATTGTCTGGGAGTCTCTATTGAGCTCTTATTTGAGTCTTATTATAATGCCTTTGATATTATTTCCTTGTCACAAATTGATCTGAGCTTGTAACTTATTTGAGAAAAAGCACTAAAACTGTAAATGTGCTACATAATTTAATGAATGCAATTTTCTATTTCTTATATGCGCTTTTCTATCTTTCATATGCGTTGCTAGTTTTTACATATGCGATGAATGTTTTTGCATGTGCTCTTACTCTAAGAAAATGTCAAATAGAATAAGTCATACGCGTTGTTAGATTTAGTAAAAGCACTTCAGAACTTTGTATATGTAGTGCAGAACATAATATATGCATTGTTCTGCGTTACAAATGTGCTAAAATGCTTAAAGTATGGGTTTTGTCTAGTTTTGTCAGTCTGTTCTGGTTTTTCTGGGTCTATGTTTGTACCAGAGGTTTGTATTGAGGTTTTTTGATGTTTTCTTATATTGTGCATTTTTAGATTTGATGTTTTATTGTGATTTTATGCTCTAGCAGGTTCATATGCCTTGTTGTAGAGGATTTGTGTTTCTCCAACATGTTGATATTTCGTGTTGTGAGGTTTATTTTATTATTTTTCTCCAACGAGTTGATAAGCCTTGATGTTGAGGATTATTTTATGTTTATGGTAGATTTTGATTCACTATCTTGCATTGAGGCTCTTGATTGATATTGATGGCTATGTCTTCTTATTTGTTGTTATGGAATTATCTAATTAAGTTAATTAATAGTTGTGAGCCCCAAGACTTGATCCTAGGAAGGATTTTTTAGGATAAGCTTGGGAAGGCCATTGTGATGGCAAGTCAATATCCCTTGTTCTCTCATAGGTCAAGATGGCTCCACAAGTCTATCAGGATAATACTTTTCAGGGTAGTGTTGTTCTATTTTGGAGGATAGCATGTGATGCCACTCCAGTCCTACATGTGTCCTTTGTTGTTTTTCATTTCTATCTTTACTTCTTTATATGCCTCTGGGAGTTTATATTTGTGATTGCCTTGTGATTAGTGAATGTTATGTATTGTTGTACTGCTTGAGTTGTTGAGTCCCTTTGGTTGTTATGTGTCAACTTAGATTATCTAATTAAGTTAATTAATAGTTGTGAGCCCCAAGACTTGATCCTAGGAAGGATTTTTTAGGATAAGCTTGGGAAGGCCCTGCGATGGCAAGTCAATATCCCTTGTTCTCTCATAGGTCGAGATGGCTCCACAAGTCTATCAGGATAATACTTTTTAGGGTAGTGTTGTTATATTTTGGAGGATAGCATGTGATGCCACTCCAGTCCTACATGTGTCCTTTGTTGTTTTTCATTTCTATCTTCACTTCTTTATATGCCTCTGAGAGTTTTTATTTGTGATTGCCTTGTGATTAGTGAATGTTATGTATTGTTGTAGTGCTTGAGTTGTTGAGTCCCTTTGGTTGTTAGGTGTCAACTTAGGTATAGAGTGTGTGTTGGGACCTTGTGTCATCTCCAAGCACGGGAGGTGGTTCCTTTGGTTCCACATGGTCGAGTGGTTGATGCCTTCTTCCATTGGGATGTCTTCATTGGTTTCTTCATGCATGGATGTGGATTCTTCATTGTAGCTTATGGTTGACCTTTGTAGCCGATGAATGTATTTGATATCATGGAAAATGTAATGTAATTATCTTGTAAGGATGTAGATGAGATTATGTATTAGGAGAAAAATGATCTTGATGTAATGTTCATGTATTAGCTATAGTGGATGTTACCTTAGGACTTGGTATATGATTATAGAGATAAATGTTGAGATGTACTATGCTTTTATTCTTGTAATAAATGGAATCATCTCATTAGATGGATATGATGGATTTATCTTAAAATGAAGTAGATTTGTGTTTTTGGATGTTTGTAATGAGATTATTAATATGGTTAAATATGGTGGTTAGAAAGGAACCTATGGTCAATGGATGATTTGTAGGGCTTAATGTTTAAGGAATTTACATAAATGGATTTGTTATATGGTAGGAATTTTGATTGGTAGATAATATTGTGTTTATGCAAATGACATTTATATTTATGTTCATGTTAAAGGATAGGAATCAATAATAAATCATGTATAGCTTGCATTTAGATAATCTTGGTAAAAGGAATGTGATCATGATAGTGAAGGAAATGGATAAGGGGATTAGGAACTTTTCGAATTGGCTAATAAAATGAGCTTAAGGAAATGGATTGGGTTGCATGGAAAGTAAGAATGTCATGCTAATAGTTGCATATCATGAAAGATAGGAATTAAGAGTATTAAATGGATATTGAATATATTAAGTATTGTAATGGAAATGAGTAGATTGTTATTGCTTATGTTTGTTGAATAAGTAATGACATTAAGATACCCTAGAGAGATGTTAGTGATGTTGTGTTATTCCACTTGCGTAATTAGTTTTTATGTGTTATGATTCATGTTCATAATGAGTAGATGTTAATTTATGTAATTTGTAGATGATGATATGTGTTGCGTTAAATGTTAATTTAAAAAAAAAATCTTCATTAGTGTGTTAATTGTTTATTTCTCTAGGGTATTTTGGCAGGCATTACATCTGGTATCAGAGCCCATGTTCATACACTGGGTAATGTAGTTTCATTTGAGCCCATTGTGCATATTATCATTTAGCATGGGTAAGCCCAATGATTTTATCCCTACTTCTTGGTTTTGTTCTAGTTTTCCTATTCTGTTAGCTTATATCTTTCTTTGCGTCTTTCTTAGACAAGATTCCTGCTAGGGGTAGAGGTTGTGGTCATGTTGGTTGCATGGGTACTCATCAAAATCCTCGTCCAGAGATTTTTGAAGAGTCACACCATGAGGAGTAGTAACAAAATCAGCTTGGAGGTGATGCAATTCCGCAATTGGTGAACATGCTTCAAGATCTTCCTGGTTGTTTAGGACTGAGACAGGAGGAGAACCAGCAAGAGGAGTCTCATCATTTAGAAAATTAGGAGAGAGAACATTCACATTCTCCTAGGAGGAGAGTTGAGGTGGATCAGGAGGCTCTTGCAGTTGGTCACATGAGAGATCTAATGAGGACTCACCCTCCTACTTTTGATGGCTTAGGAAGTGGCTTGGAGGTGGAGACTTGGCTATTGGAATTTGGTAGGTGTTTTTCTATGCACCCATGTAGTAATAACATCAAGGTGAGGTGTGCGATTATGCATGTTCATGATTTTATGATAACATGGTGGCATATAGAGGAGAAAAAGCTACATTTGGACATAGTGACACTATCTTGGGAGTTGTTCCTTGATCGGTTTTGTGCTTGATTCCTTTTAGAGAATTGGAGGCAGAGGAAGGTCGATGAGTTCCATGATTTGAGGCAATAGATGATGACAGTCCAGTAGTATGAGGGTATATTCTTTGAGCTTAGGTAGTATGTTAGGATTGTGGATGATGAGTCGATGTTGATTCAATATTTTGTGAGAGGTCTCAGTGACCAAATTAGTGGTGAGGTTCATATGCACAAACCTAACACTTTGGAGGCAGTTGTTGAGAAAGCATGGATAGCAAAGGAGAATCTTGGTTTGGCTATAGGAGGTGCGACAGGTGGATAGACAGTTAGTGCTCCAGTTGCAAGATCTGTTGTGAGAGGTTCTCAACCCCAGTCTTCAGGTGTTGCTAGGAGCTATCCTTCTTCTTTTTGTAGTGGCCAGTGGTTTAAGAGGAGGTATTCTTAGGGTCAAAACTTTGTGTGTGGTGCTAGATTTCAGGTTGACAAGAATCAAAATCATCGGTGGGATAGGAGGATTACTCCTTCTTAGCCAGTGCAAAGTTCTTACCCAACTTCTAGTAGAGGCAGTGTTCAGAAGTCAAGTGCTACTCCAGTGAGTAGAGGATTTGGTAGGAGAGATTTTATTTCATGAGGGCAGCTAGGACACATTGCTACTTATTGCTCTCAGTGGACTACTTAGATTTCAGGACAGAAGCCAACTACTTCTGAGCCTACAGTTGGAGATGTAGGTAGATCCCATCATGTGTTTACAATGGTTGATAACCATCATGCTAAGCACCAAGCAATAGTTTTTGATACCATAGGTGAGATACGTGGTATCTCTTGCACTGTGTTATTTGATTCAGGAGCTTCAAATTCCTTTATTTCTCCTTTTCTAGTAGAGCGATGTGGGAGTGCTATGGAAAAGCAAGACAATAGGTGATAGGTAGAGTTAGCCATGGGATCTAAGGTAGTAGTGGATTCCCTTGTGCTTGGTTGTTCCTTGGTTTTGGGTGGTTTCCGTACCACAGTAGATCTTTGTATCTTATCTTTGGGATCCTGTGATGTTGTTCTTGGCGTGGAATGGCTTGATTCTTATCAAGATCAGATTGATTGTTGGGTAATAGAGTGTAGTATGTGGATGCTGGTGGAAAGCATGTGGAGATAGTAGGTATTCAGAGACCTATTTCTCTTTGCATGATTTTTGCTATGCATATGAAGAGGTGTGCACGTAAGGGTTGCCAATTGTTTGTGGTGAGGGTGAATGATGTGGTTGAGGGAGAAAGTTCAGATGATCTTATTCAACGTCATCCTATCTTTCAGGAGTTTGTGGATGTTTTTAAGATAGATTTTGATCATGTCACTCAAGCTTGATTTGGTACTAGGAGTTGAGCCTATCTATAAGGCTCCCTTTTGGATGACTACTCAGGAGTTGAGAAAGTTGAGATTGTAGTTAGAGGATGTTCGAGCTAAGGGATTTATTCATCCTAGTGTGTCCCCATGGGGTGCACCTGTGTTGTTTGTGAAAAAGAAGGATTGATCTCTTCGCTTCTGCTTTGACTATAGGCATCTTATTAAGGTGGCAGTGAAGAATCGATATCCTTTGTCAAGGATAGATGATTTATTTGATTAGATTAATGATGCAAACATCTTCTCTAAGATATATATTAAGTCTGGGTATCACTAGCTTAGGATTCATGATGCAGATATTCATCACACAATATTATGTACTAGATATGGACATTATGAGTTTACAGTGGTACCTTTTGGTCTCACGAATGCACCATCGATTTTCATGAGTTTTATGAATGGTGTTTTTAGGACCTATTTGGATATATTTGTGCTTTTATTTCTAGATGATACTTTGGTATATTCAAGATCAGTTGAGGAGAATGAGGATCATATGAGATAGGTTTTGCAATGCCTTTGGGAGAATCAGTTGTATGTCAATATGGCAAAGTGTGAATTCTTCCAGTCAGAGGTTCAATATCTTGGACATGTAATTTTATGAGAGGGAATTATAGTTGATCCTTATAAGATTTAGGCAACTGTTGACTAGACAACACCCACTAATATGGGTGAGGTTCGTAGTTTCATGGGTCTCGCAAGATATTATTGCAGTTTTGTTCAGGATTTCTCAAGGACACCGCATCCTATCACTTATCTTTAGAGGAAAGGGAAGAAGTTTGTTTGGACAGAGCAGTGTGAGATAGCATTTCAGATCCTTAAGGAGTGTTTGACAGTGCACCTATTCTACTAGTGCCAGATCCTTTGGGGGATTTTGTGGTGTGTATAGATGCTTATTTGGAAGGTCTTGGAGCATTGTTGATGTAGGATGGCCATGTGATTGCATATGAGTCACATAAACTCAAAGAAAATGAGTTGAATTACCCCACTCAGGATCTAGAGTTAATGGTAGTGGTTCATGCTGTAATTAGATGAAGGCACTTTCTTCTTAGGCATCAATTTGAGTTGCATAGTGATCACCGCAGTTTGTAGTACATCTTCACACAATCGTATTTGAATGCTAGACAGAGGCGATGGATGGAGTTTTTGTGTGAGTATGATTTTGAGGTGAGATATATCCAGGGTATGGAGAATGTGGTAGCCATTGAGCCGTAGGAGGCATTTAAACAATGTATCTTAGTGTGGATTTGAGGAGTCGTATTCTCAGTGCCCTTCCTTCAGATGCATAGTACCAGAAGGATAGTGCAGAGGTTGCTTCAGGTAGAGCTCTTGAGAGAAAATGTGTAGGTTATTCAATTGAGTCAGATGATCTTCTCAGGCATTTCGGATGTATTTATGTTCCACCTTCAGATGGTCTTTGAGATTTGATCATGTTAGAGGCACATTGTGCACCTTACTCAGCACATCCAGGTGTCAAGAAGATGCACACAAATTTGAGGTAGTTGTACCATTGGGATAGTATGAGGAGAGATATTGTAGATTTTGTGTCATGTTGCTTGGAGTTTTAGTGAGTGAAGGTAGAACATTAGCATCCAACAGGTTTGATAGAGTCAAACTTGGTTCTAGGATGGAAATGGGATATCATATCTATGGATTTTATAGTTGGATTGCCTATGACTTCTCATCATCATGATACTATTATGGTCACCATTGATAGGTTGACAAAAGGTGGCACACTTTTCTCCAATCAGATCTTCATATATACCAATGATAATAACTTGCATTTTCATGGAGGGAGTAGTGAGGTTGCATGGTATACCTCAACGGATTATATCAAATCATGATCAAATGTTCATATCAGCTTTTTGGATAGCCCTTCAACATGGTTTAGGGATGCAGCTGAACTTTAGTTCGACATATCATCCTAAGATAGATGGTAAGACTAAGCGAGTTAATCAAGTTTTGGAGGATATGTTGAGGATGTATGTCATGGATCAACAGTCTCATTGGGAGGATTATCTCTATCTGGTGGAGTTTGCATACAATAATGGTTATCACAACTCTATTAGTCTATCTCCTTTTCAAGAATTGTATGGTAGACTATGTCGTAGACCCTTGAGTTGGGATTGTTTGGAGGACATAGTGCATATTGGTTCAGAGATGTTGTGGGATATGGAGCAATAAGTCATTTGCATTAGAGAGGATTTGGTAGTGGCATAGGATAGACAATAGAAGTATGTAGATGCTCATCAAATGGACAAGCAATTTTCTATAGGTGACAAGGTGTTCTTGAGAGTTCACCCATGAAAGAGTCCAATCTATTATGGAAAAGGCTCTAATTTAGTACCTAATTTTGTTGGACGTTTTAATATTTGGAGAGGATTGGTCCTATGCCTTATCACCTTGCCTTCCTGCCTAGCTTGTCCCACATCCATTTTGTGTTTCATGTTTTTGTTTTGATGATATATCATCCTGATGTGTTGTATGCTCATAATTCTCCTATGGATGACCTCCTTAGGATTCAAGACTTTAAGGATTATCTTTCCAGATAAAGGATGCGTCAAGAGGCTAAAAGGACTTCTTCTTCAAAGACTCCTTTTTGTTCATTTCATCAAACTCATGATCATGATGCTAGTGACTTTCCAGATTTTCAAGAAGGTATACAAAAACTAGTTGATAATGGAACTATTAAAATCATTCCAGACAATTCTTCTTCTTCTTGTCCTAAATCTCAAAAGTCTAAATCTAAACCTATTGATGATCAAGAATAATTAGCAACTAGAATCTCTTGGAAGTTGAAGTATGACAAGAGTGTTGTTTTTTCCTTTGTGAAATTTAGCACTAAGCATAAAGAATGAAGTGGATATTGTGTTTTCATTATCGGGGTTCTCTTTTTCTTGAAAAATGTAAAGCATTTAAATAATTTTTTCAAGAACAATATGATCATGCTTGTATACATCATTCAACAAATATTGCTCTCTTTCTTGGTGAAAAGGTAGTGCCTTAGCACTCCCCTCACCCTCATATTTATCCTCACCCTATAACACAAGTGGTTAACTTAATTGGGGGCTCTTTGTATTTAGAGGTGGTGCTTTTTCAATTTTATATATCTTGGGGTAGCAACATGGTTCACTTTCACACCTATCTTATCTATCATCTTTAAAATTTCACCATTTTCTTTATGGAGTGCATTTTTCATAAATTGATGTCCTTTATTGCATATGCTTATCTTTCAGGTGAATGCATGCATAATCCATGCATAGGAATTCTTCTTGGTTTGAAATGGCACATCACTTATGGATAATCTCTCCTAAGGAAATATGTGATCCTCCCCCCTAATCCATCCCTTTCTTCTTGCTTGGGGGTCAAGGATGGCTTCTCCCTTTCTCCGTTCATATCTAAAGTTTTATTATTCCCTATAGGAGTTGCATTTCTCATATGTTGATATCCTATCTAACATGACATGATGTATATTTTATGACCAATCTCTCCTTAAGTGAAATATGTAACCTTTCTCTCCCCCTTTCTCTCTTTAAAGATTTTCTCTTCTAGGAAGACACATTTTACATATATTAATGTCTTTTCTTACATTGAATGTATATCTATGTGAGTATATTGTGCATTAAATATTCAGATCTAATCTCTTCATAGAAGGGTTTATAATTCTTTTTCTCATGCTCCCTCTTTGAATATTAACTCTTTATTAAAAGATCCATTATACATAGATGTCTTTTCTTGCATAGGATTATTCTTCATGCAAGCACATATTTGTTCCTTGGTTAGGATCTATTCTTTGTTTGAGATAGTATGTCTCTTATGAATAATTTATCATTGGAAGTTGTGTAATTTTTCTAATTATCCTTGCACTTGGGGGGGCAATAATTTCTCTCTCTTACATTCTCTGGGGATCTACTTTTCCTTTGTTGAGCGGTGTTTACTTATAATTTGGTATCATTCCTTGTGTGAAGTTATCTTCTGCTCAAGGATTCTACCCTGTACAAGAGGTGTAAGTCCTTGGCTTCAACCTCTTCTTAACTAGGAAATGTATACCTATCATAAACTTAGTTTATCATATTCTTTCAAATGTGTGTCATCCTTCATCACAAATCTCTTTCACCTGGAAATAGGGGGAAGGTATGAATTGTAGTGTCCCTCCTCAACTTGTCTTTTTTTTCATGCATGATAGACTTTCGAGACTCATTTATGATCTTTTGGATTGGGACTATGACTATATTTTACATTTTAGATGTTCATGATGATGCTAGACCTATACGGACATATGCTACTTGATGATCTATTTGGTTGATGATATTTTCTATTTATGATCATGTTATATGATGGATATATGTTGATGGATCCTATATGTTTTTCTATGTTGGATGGATTATATTGCTTATGGATTTGATGACAATTCTGGTTACACTAACCCTTTCTCATGATTCTATGTGATGATTGGCATTATGATGTGTAGGTGTGTTCTATGACTATCTTCATGATAGGGACAATGTCAAATCACTCACTGCAAGCATGATGTGGCGTTACGATTCTCTATCACTTGCTTGTCTATGATATATTTGTATATGTTGTATCAAGGATTTGTGGATGCAAGTTTTGCAGCTACTAGACATTGACTCCACCTGGCTTCACAAGTCTGAGCGTGTCTTTGAATCCCAATAGAAAGTTGTCGAAGATGGCATGAGTTCCCTTCATATAATCTAGGCTTAAGATGTCTACCCTGGTTTGTCAAGTTGTCTTGGCATGATTCACCATGTTAATCAATGAGGTGTAGTTTGTGTTGGCTTGTGAATATGTAGTTGTTGATCTATTTATTTAATTAATTGATGAATTATTATAGTTTGATTTGATTATTTATTTATTTGGTAATTTAGTGTTTATTTATTAATTACTAGTTTATTATTTATTAGGTAATTATTGTTTAATATTATTTATTCATTTATTTATTATTTTATTGTTTATTTAATTATTTAATTATTTAATTGGATCTATTTGTATTTAATTATTTAATTATTTAATTATTCAATTATTCAATTGGATCTATTTTAATTAATATTCGTTGGTTATTTAATTGGGCATGGTTATTATTTATTCACATGGTGAATAATACTTATAGTATTCTTATTATTATATTCTCTTGTTATTTGGTAGATAAGCTTTATTATATTTCCTACCTACCGTTAATCGTTATTGGTTAAATATGTATAGGGAAAATAAAATATTGTATGAGGATGGGTAGGTAAGATTTATTGGTTTTTTTATTATTTTGAGTGGTCTATTTTGAGGCTTGGTTTTGAATGTATTTTCTATTTAAATGATAGTTTGTGCTTGCCAAGTTACCATTTGAAGATTTTGCTTGTCTATTTGATAAATTTTGTTGAAGATTGGAGCTTTTGCATTTTGGCTTCAATTGGTTTTGTGCTTCATCATATTTTCATTCCATCACTTCAATTTCCAAGTTGGAGGATCTTACTTTTTTATTTTATTTTCAAAATCTTGTTTGTGTCGTGTCTACAGAAATTATTATCTCCCGGGCTTGTGAAAACAATATTTGTATGGTTTTTATATAGTTTGTGATAGAAATGTTTCATGGAAATTTATATTATATAGTTTTCAATTATAGTTTTGGGGAAGAATTATTATTATTCTGAGTTTATTGTTGCCGTGAGTAGACGACTTTGCTACTGGCTTCTTGTGCATTCAGAATTCTTATTCGTGTAAGAGATTTGGGTGTGATTTTTCAAGGCTTTAGTATTGCATCTTTGAATGATTTTTTTTCCTTTGGTGTTGCGGAAGTCATATTGGTTCTTTATATTTATCTGAGTGAGCTTTGGCGGTGATCTGTGAGGCTTGTTTTTATATTTACTCTCATTATTGATTATGCTTTTTATATTTTGTTATATCTTTCATTTCATATTGTCTGGTTGTCTCTATTGAGATCTTATTCGGGTCTTATTATTATGCCTTTGATTTTATTTCTTTGTCACAAATTTCTATAAGTCTGTAACTTATTTGAGCAAAAGCACTAGAACTGTAAATGTGCTACATGATTTAATGAATGCAAGTTTTTGTTTCTTATATGCACTTTTCTGTCTTTCATATGCACTGCTAGTTTTTACATATGCGTTGAATGTTTCTGCACGCACTATTACTCTGAGAAAATGTGAAATAGAATAGGTCATAAGCATTGTTAGATTCAATAAAAGCATTGCAGAACTTTGTATATGCACTGTAGAACATAATATATGCGTTGTTCTGCATCACAACTGCGCTAAACTACTCAGAGTATGTGTTTTGTCCTATTTTGTCACTTTGTTCTGATTTTTCCAGATTTGTGTTTGTACTAGAGGATTGTATTGAGTCATTTTGATGTTTTCCTATATTGTGCACTTTCAGATTTGAGGTTTTATTGTGATTTTATGCTCCAGAAAGTTGATATGCCTTGTCGTAGAGGATTTGTGCTTCTCCAACATGTTGATAAGTTAGTTTGTGAGGTTTATTTTATTGTTTTTCTCTAGTGAGTTGATAAGCCTTGCTATTGAGGATTATTTCATGTTTATGGCAGATTTTGATTACCCATGAGATGGCTTTTGATTCATTATCTTCCATTGAGGCTCTTGATTGATATTGATGGCTATGTCTTCTTATGTGTTGTTATGGAATCTTTTGGATGTTTCTTTGAGCCTCCTTATTGTTATTGTTGTTTTGGGAACATGATAGTGGGAGTGGGCTTGCATGTGAAGACCGAGGTCTTGAGAGATAGGCTACTAAGAGGTTCCTTCAGCAGGTTTTGTAGTAGTGAATATTTGCCAATCGACGAACTACATAGGTCGATCACATCAGAAATTTGGCAAATAAAACCATTATACGAGTGGTCGGATCACCTTGTATTCATGCAAAATCTATCCCATGGCCCTTTTTTCTGCCACCTTTTGGTTGGACATTTTTTTGAAACAAGGTTTATTCACCACTAGATCATACTTGGCTTGAATATTTATTAGTCCTAATTTCTCCCTGAAGTTTTCGGATGAATGCAAGAAGCCACCGATGGACACACATGCATTCCCCAATATCGACACAATAATTTTTAAATTTTGAGGGGCCATACCGCAAATAACATTAATTATTTTGTTCTTGAGGCCAACCCCAATTTTCCCCCACTGGTATTGAACATTAATGTCAGCTCCATAATTTGCCTTCAAATTTAAAATTGCACCGCCTTAATCTGTTACAAGCTAGAGTTGTCATTGAACCAAAAGATTGACATGCCAATGCTCGATACAACCACTAGACTTATAGAATCCATAGGAGGCTATTTAACCACGTTGTGAATCCCTTTGAGGGATGCTCGCCCACTGCCAACAATTCCCCTCCAAGCATCACTCATTTCTGGCCTGCGTGATTTGAAACTATGACCAAGCTCTGTTACCACTTATTACAAGCTAAGGTTTTCATTACACCAAAAGATTGACCTATCAGTGCCCGATACAACCACTAAACTTATAGAATCCTCAATCCGCGAGAGGCCATTAAACCATGTTGTGAATCCCCACGAGGGATGCTGACCCATTCGCAACATAATCCACCCTAATTTTGCCAAATTTTTGTATCCCAATTGTAGAATGGCATGCAATTTGCCAAAATTTCTTTATATAAATACATGAGAAGGTGACATTTTATAGTTTACACCTTGTTTGGATCGGTCTGCACTTCTAGAATCCACATGCTCTTCTCTAGGCACAAGTTGTTGAGGAATTCTTTAGATGTTGAGTCGCTGACTGTCACTATGAAACTAACGGTAAGTGACAAAGGATATAAGATTGATTTTAGTGTTTGCCATTATGATTTGTTAGTGTCTCGGTGTCTATCATTTTGATTTTAGAATTTTCTTGCAGCTTAGTTGTTATGGCTTAGTTTTTCCATTTTAATCTGCTATTCTTTACATAGAATGCATTGTTACAACATGATACAAAGTTTATCTATTTTATTTTTCCCTTTTTATCTATTACAGTATTTCATAGCCTGTAGGAATTAGATTCCTTCTTGCAATTTTTGTTAGTAAGATATGTCGAGCGGCAGAACTCTTGAAAGTGATGGAGGGAGGCCATCCAAATGCATAAATAATAATATCAGGTCATACTTTGGCACTCGATCAAGAAGAGCTACAACATCAACACTTGCACTTGATGCCTCTAACTCTATCATAGAGAATGTTCCAATGGGTACCCAGAGTAGCTAGACTAAAATAGTCATCTTAGTTGACAATGTCGGTGATGCTATTGCTAACAATGTCACTATTATTTGTAGTGTGGGTGATGTGGTTTCTGATACTGCCACATATGCTGGTGTAAATAGTGGTGATTTTGCTGCTGATAATGTTGGTGATGCTACTACTAACAATGGTGATAATGCTGCTATTGACGATATCAGTAATGCTGCTCCAGTCAATGCATGGAAGAGGGAAAGAAAATCAACAACAAAAATTGGGCAAGAGTGGGATGCGATAAGGTCATTTCAGATAAGTTGGAGTTCAAAGTACACATTCATTGAGCCAGTGCCAAATCCAGAGAAAGGAAAACCTCCACTAGAATGTTTGTATATAATCTATACTTCGAAACATGGTAAGGAAAAAAAACTGCAGCTGAAATTGGATACAATAGAAAAGAACATCGATAAAGTTTATGAGAATCAAACCATAGACGAAAAGCAAGTATCAGTGGTTAGATGAAAAAACAAGGAAGAAGGTAAGCATGTCAAGTATGTAGAGGAATTTAATATGGATAAAGAAAAATAGGAGAAAGGAAAACACATGGGTTCACTTGAACCTGAATTTCAAAAGGTTATGGATGAAACATATATGTCCAAAACTGTTAAGTTGGCTACTCTTTTTAATCTTTTGAGTAGAGGTCATCCTATGATAGACTACTCTGATATTGCTGGATTATTAAGATTTCTAAGTGTTCCAAGATATCCTGCAACTCATTGGTCAGTAAACAATGGATGGTATTTGACGAGTTGTCTTGCTAAAGTGGAAATAAGTGATCTACGAGAAAAAGTAAAGGAGTCAAACTATATTGCATTATCTTTAGATGAAGTTACAATGGTGGACAATACTTGTTGGATGTGTATGCATGTGCATATTATCCAAAACCATGTCTAGCACCCTCATCTACTTTGGGTTGTTAAGATGGAGAACACCAACATGTAAAGTATGTATGAACTGACTAAGAAATGTTTAAATGAAATTTCTAGTATGGATGACTTTACTATTTCCAAAAAGCTAGTGTGTGTAGGAGTAGACAGAGTTGTAGTGATGCAAGGTCATAGGAATAGTCTATGTGAAAAGCTACAAATGAGCATTGCAGACCATATATGGTTTCTATTCACTAAATGGCGCATAGACTTAATTTAGCATGTAAAATTATGCATGATCATGAAGAGGTAGCCAGAGTTGATGAGATAATTCATGATCTCTACACATACTTTTTTTGTAGTCCCAAATGTTTTTTAAAATTTTAGAAATTTGCTGAAGGAATAACCGATGGTAACAATCTACTTAAGGATGTTGATACTAGATGGATCTCTATTCATGGATCTGTGAAATGAGTTTTCTCAGAATATAGATCCTTGGTTGGTCTAATGTACGAACAAAGGAAAGACGCTCAATGTGCTACACTTTTGCATAGGTTAACTGATGTAGAGACACTGTTAACCTTGGCTGGTATTCTCCCCCTATTGGACCAAATGAAATTGCTTATTGAACAAGCCCAAGAGAGAACTATGTATGTTCAAGAATATGCTACGCTGCATAGAATGACTTTCATGGGCATTGATAATCAATATCTAAATGATTATCAATTCAATGATGAAGCATATAGTAAATGGAATCAGATTACAAATTTGGGTCATGCTAATAATTATTTATGGTTTAATGATCGCGGTGATTTATGAGTTCTTGTACGTGGAAAGCAAATACCAATGTTCTACTATGGCATGTGTTCCAGCGTGTGGTCTACTAGAATGAGAGATGGACCTGTTATAGTGAAATATTTCAACAATATTGTGATTTTTGTGTACACCAATTTATAGAAGATTGCAAAAGAGGTTTCAACACATATTTTAAAGCAATTCCCTTGGAGGAACTATTAGAAACCATGTCTATCGTCTATCCTAATTTTTGGAGAACGCTTGATCCACAAGATTTTCATAAGAGGCTACTGGAATTGGTGAATTATTTTGGTAAGAGTGCCAATTTCAATGTTGATGGAAAGGAATTAGAAGGAGCTATAAGTAGAACTAATCTTGCAGAGCAATTTGCCCATTTTGCAGCAACAATTCATGAATAGGTTAAGGATTTGGATAGTGCGTAGCTACTAGGATCAATAACACAGCTTAGGGAAAAAATTAGTCAGAGCTCAATGTTGAGTGAAGAAATCTCAAAATATTTCAAACTATCTAACTTGTATCAAACAATGATTTTGGGTTCTATTGAGGATGAGAGTGTTTTCAGTGCATTGGGATTCTTAAAATCAGAGACAAAAAACAAACTCGGCAAAAACGTGGAAGTTTGATTGAGGATTTATACTAGTCGGTATAATGCTAAAATATTTATTATAAGAGGGCACTCGCACACTAGACATTCACAATTGAAAGGAGAGGTTTAGGAAACATTTCAACTAGCAATGACAATGCTAAAATGCAGAGCTCATCAATTTCTAGTAGTCATGCTAAGAATAATGTAAGCAAGCAAAATGATGGTGAGAATGAAAGAGAAAGTGAAGTACAGTTAGACGAGATGAATTGACAATTGGATTTGGGTCAGTTGTGACAAGTCAACTGTTAGTCAGTTAGATTTAGCATTTTGTAGGAGACTATCAAAACTCAGACTATGACTAGGTATTTATGCTATTTACTATAATTCATGAATCATGAATGGTATTGCAAAATCCAAATTGATTTCTTTATACTATTGTAAATCCACGTGCACTTTTTAATTTTTTATTTATAAACTATATATTAACTTGCTGCAATGTTGATTACCTTTACTATGTTGCATGTTTTGTTGTATAATCTTTGTAAACATTGTCTTCAATTTGGACTTATTAGATTTCCAATTTCTTTTTGTCAAATTCTCTTTCCACAAACTTTTGTGGGACCATCTTATAAACAATTATCAAATAAATTTTGTAATCATTTTAATATTTTTAAAGTTGTAATTTACCTTTAAACTATTAATTTTTTAAGTCTTTGGGTCCTACTAACATATGCAACAATGCGAAATAATGCCACGTGGGTTTGCCGCTATATGGCTAGTTAATTCTATCGCATGTTGTTTAAGATGAGCCTACCACCATAGTGCGATGAGGCCATAACTTGCCACATGACACAAATCTTTGTGACCTTCTTATAAATAATTAACAAATAACTTATGAAATTATTTTAATATTTTATAGTGTGAATTAGTTTTAAACTATTAATTTAGTCTTCAAGTGGTGGATCCTAATCCTACTAGCAATATGCAATGATATAAAATAGTGCCACATGGGTTTGGTACTATATGAGTGGTTAGTTACCATAGTGTGACAAAGCTACAACTTGCCACAGACCTTCATGGGACCCTCTTATAATCAATTAACAAATAAATTATTGTCCGTTCTTTAAATGATGGGTCCTACCACCGATATGCGATTATGTAAAATTATGCCAGCTGTCCCCTTTTATAAGAAATAGATGCAAAATGATAGATTTACTACTAGCGACGATCTTATTGATCGATTAAGATCAACGACTCAGGTTCAAAACTATGAGGTAGGGTTTGTTTTATGTTGTTTCGTGGGCAGTTTTTGCTAGTTCTCCTCGAACATGCTTGGTCAATTGTTAATTGCATTCAATTTTAGATAATTCAATATTTATGAAGAGTTGTAGTTGACAAATTTGTGTAATTTAGACAGTCCAACAGTACAACTCCAAGCATTAGCATCTAACGAAACTGCAAAGGTTTGAACTTTGATACTGTTGAGTGCGGTATCAAGTACAAGTAAGTTGACATTCTGTATTTTGATTTAATTTTTTATATCTACAAAAGGGTTTTCTTAGTATTTTAGGCTTAGTTTTAGAAAAGTAGTACTCAGATTGCAATTTTGTGATAAATTTTGAATACTCAATTTCATTTTTGAAGTGTTGTTTGTAAATTTCTTAATTATCATAAGTTTAAATAGGATGAGTGGAAATTCAATAAGAGGTTCAACTAATGCTAAGAGGGCCTTGGATGAAGATATTATTACTCAATTGTCTGGTTCTTCAAAAAGGGGAAGGCATGCCCAGGTTATGGATATTATATCTGATATAGTTGTGGATAGGACATCATCGTGTGGGGATCCTTACATGCCGATTAGCGGAATGGATTTGTTCTTGTTCTTTTACAACATGAGTAGAGCCCCAATTCCAGTGAAAAATGCATGGAGATTGGATTTGGGAAGGCTTTTCATCTCAAATCTTTTTGTCAATATAGACCTAATTAGAGTTTTGGCAAAAAGCTATAATCCAGACAGTCGATCTATCTTGATAGAGAAGGGTATTTTCTTGGCCAAGTTTGAGTACAGGGAATCTATTTCTGAAACATTTATGTTAAACTCTAATTCCCAGGTGCAGGTGCCCATTGATTTTCTCTCTCTAGGGAGGGAATACGGTAGGGACAATTGTAGCTTCAATGTTAAATGGCTTCCATTTCATAGAAGGAAGAAGGGGGAAGAGATGCCTATTGCATTTTAGAAGACAAATGTTGAGCCCTTTGATTATCAATTTTTTGAGGATTATTTCATATACACTTACTTTGCACTTTTCCAAGTGTTGGGAATCAATGTAAAGTCCAAGATTCCTGTGCATCTTATGATGTTGGCTGTCGAAATCTAGCACACTTATAGCAACACCTTCTTTGACTTTTCCTCATTCATTTCCAATTGTATTCACGAAGCCCTTTTGGATATACAAAATGGTATCCTTGTTGTTTGATTTTGGTGGTATTCTCTATTGTGCCACATTCTTTTTGTTGGTGTAAATAATTATTCATCATGGATATTATTACACTTTACTTAAGTTAACTTAGGGTAATGCATCTCATCGTAGTTTGGATATGAGACACTTAGGGAAGTGTGCACATAGGGATGTAGCTTGTAGGAGAAATTACACCTTTTGTGGTCTTATCTTGCTGTTACACTCCACATTCAGTGGGTCATCCACCTCTTGTGGAATATTATATTATTTCTCCTACCTACCCCTAATTTTTCTCACCTACCCTTGTTTCTCATTTTGCCACATGTCATGATTGTGTGCTCACATATCCATATGGCCTTACCTATATAAGAAGGCCCATATTCATTGTATTGGTTAATGCAATTGATCATTTGCATATTGATGAGAATACAATTTTGTTCTTATCACACTACTGTCTCTCTTTTGTGCTTTTCATTGTACCCTTGATCTTGGCAAAATATTACTTCTTTATGGTGGAAGAAAGGTTTCTCCTTTCCCTTGGGGCCCAGAGCTGAATTTGAGAAATGTAGATTAAGAAAACTAGAGGTTGCCTATCCAAGAATAGATGTATTAATGGGAAATGCACCATGACAACTCCAATTATGTCATGTTTGAGGAGCTCTCTATCAAAGTTGTGCTGCAAAATTTTGGGTACCCAATAAATTGGAGATTATCAGACATGGTGAGGAGATTTTTGAGGCCTTTTGAGCTAGATCCCAAGCTAGGAATCTACCATAACTAGGGAGACTGGTTTTTCTACCCCAGGTACACAATCATCAGAGTTTACAGTGCACCAATTAAACCTCATGTTTTGCCTAGATATGTACCAAATAGAATTGCTTTCTTAGAAATAATTTGGTAGTTGAATGAGTCTCACAAGGCTCATTTATGAAACCTAAAGGTAAAGAAGGGCTCCTTCCTCCCAAAAATCATATTTTTTGTGTGATTTTGAGATCTCGGGAAAAGGAGGATTCGACCTGTTATATTACAAGTTACTACCATACAAATTGAACTTTGCAAAATTTAGAAATTTGATCTAGAACACTTTATTGATTAGCCTAGGGTTGGGTTTATATTGGTAGCCTTTGTTCATGATCATGATCATTTTGAGGACTTAATTAGAAATGCTTCTTTTGATGTCGAAGTTCAGTGTAGAATACACATGGCAGAAGAAAAAATGAAAAATATTGACCCAACATACAAAGTGGTATACACTGAATTGGAGGAACAAAGTGTCATAAATTTTAAAAGAGTAAACACAAGAGATGACGTTAGACCATTGGCATGCTCTACATTTTTTTCTAATGAAAAATTTGTGTAGTCCTGAGAGTTCAGGGACTTTTTCCTAAAAAATAAAGGGAGCAATTTTCCAATATGCTCATAGAAAGGTTGGCATTGAGGAATCCGACAGACAACGATATTGATAGATCTATAGCTAAAGTTTTAGAGGAGGTTAATTATTTCATATCAAAGATGACCCCTGAGGAGGCAAGGTAGTTTGTAAGGAATAGTGGTTGTTTGTTACTTAAAGGATGGGACGTCTCTTTTGCAATTGTATTGAACACCATAAGAAAGGAATCTTCAGAGTTGGCAACTTTACCAACTGAAAAGCAAGATCAAGAGTTGTATTTTGGGTCATATTATAGCCCTCAGTATGAGGCATTACAAGTGTGGTCAATATTTAATGATGACCATATTCATAAATCCTAGATTAAAAAGAGGGTAGGAGATCTTATCGGTAACTTGACTAATATGAAAATGAGACCTCGTAACAGATTTGCAATGCTCTTAACAAAAGAGATAATGAATTCTCAGGCAGATGTTAACAAGCTTATAGAATATTTGAGTAAGTTAAAACTTCAAAATGAAAAATTGTTGCAGGAGTATAATAAGGTGGTGTCACTCCTACCTTCTCTACATCCTACTTCAACTTTTATGTTTCTTCAAGTTCACTTCAAGAGATAAAGGCTCTCAAGGATGAAGTATCAAGGTTGGAAGATGAGCTCAAAATGAGCAAAGTACCTAAGAAAAGTTCAAAAGTTGATGAAGAGAAGAGTGTAAGTGATTTTGTTGAAAAGGACAGTACCTTGTCATAGGAGATAAAGGTGCTCAAGGATGAAGTAGTAAGGTTGGAATATGAGCTCAAAATAAGCAAAGTGGCTCAGAAAAGTTCAAACAATAATGAAGAGAAGAGAGTCAGTTATTTGGTTGAAGAGAATAATTCCTTGTCATAGGAGATAAAGGTGCTCAAGGATGAAGTAGCAAGGTTGGAAGATGAGCTCAAAAGGAGTAACGTGGCTAAGAAAAGTTCAAACGATGATGAAGAGAAGAGAGTAAGTGATTTGGTTGAATAGAATAGTACCTTGTCACATGAGATAAAGGCACTCAAGGCTGAAGTAGCAAGGTTGGAAGATGAGCTCAAAAGGAGAAAAGTGGCTCAGAAAATTTCAAACGATGATGGAGAGAAGAGAGTCGGTGATTTGGCAGAAGACAATAATACCTTGTCACTCTACCCTTTTGTTTACATGCTATCAATCATAAATGATTCATTTGTGATGACTATAAATCTGTGTGAATATAAGATAACCTGCATCTACGATGTTGTTGAACTCGTTTGGGTGACTTATAAATATTTTCATAATACAATGAATGAGTCTTATGTTAGGGAAACAATTAGATTGAGATGCAACTTAAAAAATTGGTCTCCTCAAATCAAATGTTTAGAATTGTTGCTGGAACATGCAAATTTAGATGATATTACTGGAAATTCTATTTTGAAAATTACTGAAAAATTTGATGAGTTGTGCAATATTTTACAAAATCATATCTTATTTCATGACAAGTTTATTTAGTTGGCAAGGTTTTATGACGACTGGCCAATACGGGTTCATCCTATTTTGATAGCAGAAGAGGAGTTGAAGAGATTTTGAATCTAGAGGTTTTCTTTTTTACTTAATTTTAGACAAGCAACAAGAGGATATGATAATTTTGGCTTTATAAACATGGGAGTGCTTAATTCTATGCTAGACAAACTTTACTCCATTGAGTATTGGATGCTCAAGTTTTGCAGGATTGTGGTGATAGTGCATGATCAATATAAGAATGATCATATGATGCAAGTCAAACAATTTCCTGGGTGATGGGCCTGCTAGGTACTAAGGTAGAGATCTTTTTGAACAAACTTACAATGAAAAAGATCCATTTGTAACTAGAGATGCACTTTTTTTTTTACAGCTACATGTTACATATATATGTATACATACATACATACATTTATTAATTCTAGTATCCATGATGGGATAAATTTTATTTGTTCTACTTCTCATTACTTAGATCTAAAAGTGAATATGTTATTTATTTTTTAGCTGAAAGTGAATATGTCATTTATTTTACAAGTTGTCATTGCATATGGGAAAGTAAAATATAGTCCAATTACACAAAATCCCACTGAAATAACATTTCTTATAATCCTTTAAAAATTAAAATAAAGATCAGATTAGAACAAAGTTACATAGTCATAAAAGATAGAAGAAACTGTAATTTATATTATATCTTTCATAAAAACAAGTTTACATGGCATTGTGGCACAATTTACATATTTGTGATGGCTTGTGTTGACAATACATATTATGAAATCACCTTGTAATTTTTTGTAAGGTGCTCCACTCAGCATCTAATGGAAGTCTAATTTATTGTAAGGTATGGTATGCAACTTGCAAATTTGTTAGTATTTCATATTTGGAAGAGGAATCTGAATTTGACACTAATGTTTCATTCAATATTGTATTCAATGTTATCAATGTTTTGATGTAACCCAAAAAATTCATCTCACTACTATCCTTAGGAAACTGCTCTACATCATTGTTCATTTTCTCCTCCATCTTCTTTTTGAAATAAACATTTCCAATGTATTGATTGTTTGCATCAACACTCTTTGCCAAACCAAGCTCTATCAATTTTTGTTCCTTTTCATCCAGCTTCATCACTTTTTTTTACAGCCATACCCAAACATTCCTTTGCTTCCCGTAGTTTTTCACATTTTTGAATGATAGATGATGCCTTTACTAAGACATCAATGTGGCTACGAATTCCCTTCATTACCAAATAGTTGTCACTGGCTTTGTAGAGTGTTTGAAAAAATTGTTTTGCAATTTCCTCTCTTGAACAAACCTCTTTGTTCTAACCAATGTATTCCTTGACCTTTACATAGTATCCTCTCACACTTTCATTCAATTGAAATGACTGACACAACTAGCCATTCCTCTACATTATTTACCCCCAAATGTTTGTTTTTATATACCTCACTATCTTTTTAGAATTTTCCTTCATTCTGATCTCCAAAGTTTTGATCATATTTTCAGCCTTCCGCAACTCTTGTCACATTTTTTCACTTGATTTTCTTTCTTCCTCTTCTTTTTCTTCCCACTCTTTTTCATTTGCCCTCTAATGATCCAATTGCTCCTGTAAATGTTTGTTTGTGGCAGTAGTAGTCTCCACACTATTGTATAATCTAGCTGAAGTGGATTTTTCATTGTCTAATTCTTTATTGCTTTCAACCAATTTTTCGTTTAGTTCATTAAGTTGTGACTCCATATGTTCGTGCTCTGTAATTTCTAATGTAGAGTCAAATCTTTTTATCCTTTTCTCTAATTCAATCCACTTATTATATGTTGCTTTCCTCTTTTCTTTCTCATTTTCTAGGTCTGCCTATAACTTTTCTATTTGTTTTTCCAGCTTAATTTTCTCTCTCTCCATCTTGACCAGTGTTGTATAGACCACTTTGTCGGTCTTTTTTGACACATTAATTTTGTCCACATTTTTGACTTTGGAAAAATCCATATGGAAGGTGCTAACATGAAATTGAGAGGGATCTATCTGACTCTATGGTAGATTTTAATTATTATCTGGGAGCACAACAACCATGTACTCTATCATTTCTTTGTTTGGGTCATATGTGGAATTACCCTATTCGATGTAGGTCGTTCCTCAGAAGTAGCTGTAGCTGCATCCTTCTTCAAGTTATTTATTTTTCTTTATACATATTTGATTTTTGTACAAATTCATCAAAGTATTGTAATGAAAACCTAGGGTTGCTAATGCAATTGAATGTTTGAAAGGTGAAATAGAATTTGCAGTGATGTACACACCTCCACCTATGCCTACATTTCTACCTAACATATTTTGAGGATTAACAACACCCATTCCTAATCCTATCCTAGTGTCACTTGCAAGTGGAGTTTTTGGACTCTTTTAAGGGGTTTGTTCTGAAGCTTCAAATGATAGATTTGGAGTGGCAATGGACAGAGTTCATATTGTACTCACCATTTTTGTCATAACCTTTCCCTTCTTCACACTATCTTGATCACTTCCCATGGGATTCTGTAAGTGTATAATATCTTCTATAGTTGGCCTCTTGTGAGAGATTTCTTGTTGTTTCACTTATTCACGACAACTAGTACTAGTACCCATGTTGTCCTCACCAGTGGTAGTGGTACTTGATTCAATATGAATAGCATGTCCTAGTTGTGAATGTATCTGAGTGTTGGTATCATCCACACCAATGACAGTGGAACTTGATTCAACACCATGACCAATCCAATTTTTTGGTTGTGATTGAATATGAGTGTGGGGAATATCCCTAGATTCTGTACTAGTGGCACTTGATTTTCCACCAATAGGATTACCTTGTTTTGGTAGTGTTTGTGATTGAGTTTGAGTGTCTGCATAAACTAGATTTGAAGATTTAATGAAATAAGAAGCAGGGTTATGAG